>NW_017670334.1:209924-429002 GCF_001879085.1 Nicotiana attenuata | reverse complement strand
AAGGGACCGGCGCCGCCAGTCCACGGCGGTGGGGAATTAGGGCGGCTTCATAGGGTCTTGAGAGAGAGGGGGGGGGGGCTGTGAGGGAGATGATGGCCTAAGGGGGTGGGGTGCCCGTTCAGACACTTATATATTAATGGGGGTGGGCTTCTGGACCGTCTGATTAATCAACATCGACGGCTTGGATTGAAACTCGATTATACGGCGTCGTTCTATTAAATAATGGGGCGAAACGGATGGGAAAAGGAATCGGGCCTGGTCTGGGAGTGGATTACACGAATTGGGCTAGGGGAATTAGTTACAAACGGCCCAATTCGAGTCTTTATTAAATAACCTTCTTTTAATTGTTTTTCTTTTATTTCTTTTGTGTATATCTTTTTTATTTATTTTCTGATTTTTTTGAAATACTAAATCAAAACTCAAAAACCAAATTGACACTAAAATTATATTTTCTAATCTCCAAATACCCTAATTTCTAATTAAACACAAATTTAAATTAAAATGCAAAAGACCATTTTTGTTATTTTCTTTATTTTTTCCTTAACTACTAATTAATACTAAAATATGAAATTAAATCCTAAACAAATGCCAAGTGTATTTTTATATTTTTCATATGAATTAAAATGCACAAATAAAATGCAAAAAATTAACATAAAATGTCATAAAAATCCACAAAATTGCAAAATAATAAAAGAAATCATTTTGTTTGAATTTTTGGAAATAATTCATATATGGCAAAAATCACGTGCTCACAGCTGCCCCTCTTTGCTCGGAAACATGAAGAGTTTTCGTGCAAAGATAAGTGAGCGGAAACGAGCGTTTTTTGCCCGTTTGAATATTCCGTGTGAAGAATTTTTGAAAAGATTTGACCGCACCCTGCTTCAAAGGTTGCCTACATATCCTGGCTAAAAAGGAATCAGGTCAGTGTAGTTCGGGAAGGTTTGGTAGCTGGGACTACCAGGAGCTGTGATTTCACTGCTGTTGCTGCTGCTACTGCTCGCTAACCTCCTTATTACACCGTGTCAAAATAAAAAGAAGCTAGCCTAAGCTATGATCTATGAATTACAAAAAGGGTCCTATCTATGTCTTCAAACTTGCTCTTGTGTTGCCTTGAACTTGTATACTTCCGATGGAATTCTTGCGTTGTTGCCTTGCATTGTGATCGGAGTTGTTTGCTATTCCTCCGAGTGGTGTTTGACTGCTGAAATTGGAAATATATGCCTCTATTCTCAAGGCGGGCTCCTGATTGCTGAACTTGAAAAGTATTCCCTTATTCTCCAGTTGGGCTCCTGACTGCAACGCTTGAAAAGTATTCCCTTATTCTCCAGGTGGGCTCCTGACTGCTGAACTTGAAAAGTATTCCCTTGTTCTCCAGGTGGGCTCCTGACTGCAACAAAATAGACAAACAAAGAAAATTTTCTGCCCCAGTTTGGTGGCTGGGTGCAGCATGTTATCAAATATAAAAAATTGAAAGCTAAAATCTGAATTGTACTTCCCTTGTTCTCCAGGTGGGCGCCTGATTGCCGAAGCTTGAAGTGTATTCCCTTGTTCTCCAGGTGGGCTCCTGATTGCTGAACTTGAAAAGTATTCCCTTGTTCTCCAGGTGGGCGCCTGACTGCTGAACTTAAAATGTATTCCCTTGTTCTCCAGGTGGGCACCTGATTTTAACAAAATAGACAAACAAAGAAATTTTTTTGCCCCAGTTTGATGACTGGGCGCGTTACGTTACCAAATATTATAACTTGAAAGATAAAATTTGCATTGTACTTCCCTTGTTCTCCAGGTGGGCGCCTGACTGCTGAGCTTGAAATGTATTCCCTTGTTCTCCAGGTGGGCGCCTGACTTCAATAGAATAGACATAAAACAAAGAATATTTTCTGCCCCAATTTGCACTAGGAAATTTGTGAGTTGTTAGCAAAATATAGATCACCTAAGCTATTGATGCAATGATAAGAGTAAAACTAAAGACTTGATTGAAATGTACGTCTCCTGTGAGTAAAACCAAGGACATTTGACTAGCAAATTCATCAGACTAGGTCTTCTATCTTAGGAGAAAGATTCATCAGACTAAGATTTTAGATCCTAGGAGAAAGTTTATCAGATTAGGTTACTATTTTTTGTTATCTTAGGAGAAAGATTCATCAGACTAAGACATGTATCCTAGGAGAAAGTTCATCAGACTGGGTTGTATATCTTAGGAGAACAATTCATCAGACTAAGATTTTGATCCTAGGAGAAAGTTCATCAGACTAGGTTTTCTATCTTAGGAGAACAATTCATCAGACTAAAATTTTTATCATAGGAGAGAGTTCATCAGACTAGGCTTTCTATCTTAGGAGAAAGATTCATCAGACTAAGAGTTTGATCCTAGGAGAAAGTTCATCAGACTAGGTTTTTTATCTTAGGAGAAAAATTCATCAGACTAAGATATTGGTCCTAGGAGAAGATTCATCAGACTAGGTCAATTTTTGTTATCTTAGGAGAAGGATTCATCAGACTAGGTTTTCTATCTTAGGAGAAAAATTCATCAGACTAAGATTTAGATCCTAGGAGAAAGTTCATCAGACTAGGTTTTCTATCTTAGGAGAACAATTTATCAGACTAAGATTTTTATCCTAGGAGAGAGTTCATCAGACCAGGTTTTCTATCTTAGGAGAAAGATTCATGAGACTAAGAGTTTGATCCTAGGTGAAAGTTCATCAGACTAGGTTGTCTATCTTAGGAGAACAATTCATCAGACTAAGATTTTGATCCTAGGAGAAAGTTCATCAGACTAGGTTTTCTATCTTAGGAGAAAGATTCATCAGACTAAGATTTTGATCCTAGGCGAAAATTCATCAGACTAGGTTGTATATCTTAGGAGAACAATTCATCAGACTAAGATTTTGATCCTAGGAGAAAGTTCATCAGACTAGGTCCCTTTTTTTTGTATCTTAGGAGAAAAGTTCATCAGACTAAGATTTTGATCCTAGGAGAAAGTTCATCAGACTAGGTTATATATCTTAGGAGAACAATTTATCAGACTAAGATTTCTATTTGGAGAAAAATCCATCAGACTAGGATAAAATGTGAAAAGCAATGGCAGCATTTTGTGCACGCTAACAAGCTAGGCAAGGGCGAAGATTTGAGAAACTTCCCTTTTGTCGGCTCTCCTCTTCTTCCTTTTCGTTTCTTTCTTTTTGTTCTTATTGTTGAACCAACTTTCTTGCACTGCTTTATTCCTGTTTCAAACAAAGAAAACTTGTGAGTTTAAAATGTGGTGGTTAGTTTGTGTCCTTGAACTTTGGAGGCGGCTGCTTCCTCATTTGCCAAGATGACTGATTTCCACCCAAAGACCTTGCTTGTTCCCGATATCCTCTACTTGTTGCATTGCATGAACTGGCATTCCCCCAATCCTTATGTCTCATATGAATCCCAAAGCACGTCTGTTGCTCCTACTTCGTGTACATGGTGTTCTTTCTTGATTTAACTACTGGCCTCGGCCTTGAAGTTTATTGTTCCTTCACCGCCTTGATAACTGATTCTCACTTGGAGACCTTGCTAACCACTTTCTTTGTTACCCTTGACGCAGAAAATACCTCTGATTCGTTCACCAAACACCCTCCATCTGATATGTAGCAAACCTTTCATTTTTTACCGAAAATACCTTTGATCCGTTCACCCCAAACCTTTCATTTGTTGCGTTGTTCATGAATTGATAAATACCAAGCCCTTGCATTTCACAAGGATCCCAAGGCATGTAGATTGTTGCCAACTCAGTGTGCCTGCTGTTTGTTCCTGACTTATGATGATTTGATATGCTGGCCAGATCCCGTTTTGTTCAATTGGAAAGCTTGATGGCAGATTTAGAAGTCATTTCTCACTTGTTATGACCAAACAGACTCAGGAGGAGGAAGTAAACAAGACAAAAGGAACATAGTAGAAGGACAATTCAAAGAGATGATTCCTAACAAGAAAACTACAAGAGAAACCTATCGGATGTGAATACCGACTCTGATGACCTTGACATGCGCCTGCAGCCTATTCTGTTAAGCAAATCTGACGTTCTGCTCTTGTTGTATCTTCTCGCCGTGAAACTGGGCTTCAATGCTCCGCTTATCCGATCTGATTCACAATCCTTATTCGACTTGTAGTGCCCGAAGGGTTTTCACCATCAAGCCTCACTCATTTTGGTCTTTCTCTCACCTCACTATCGCCTTATGGTGCCTGTGAAGGTTTTCACCAATACGACTCTCTCATTTTTGATCTCTCTCAGATTTCATCGCCTTGTGGTACCCGTGAGGGTTTTTATCATCAAGACTCTCTCATTCTTCATTTGCCTTGTTTAGACCGGAGTGTTGCCCCTGATATGATTCACCTCTACTCGCTTAACTCGGCATCTCTCGAAGATTAATCAGAAGGTCTTTCTTTGGACCGTAATGCAGGCTTTTGGACAGGGTTAGGAAGAAAGGGTATCAAAGGCTCAAAACAATTCACCATGGGCTCAAAATTACAATTTTCGGAATCAGATTTCTCACAACAACCACAACTTCTGTCCCAGTTTCTTTCTTGGGGACTTTTGGATTTTTATTTCGTGTGACTGAACCTCAGAGAGAGGCTGCCTACGTACCCTTTCGGGATCAAGTCAAACGTAGTTCAGGCCATAGAATTACTTCGTTGTTGCGATCTTTCCTTTTCTTCCACTTTTTCTTTTCGTTTCTTTTCTTTTCCTTCTCTTTTCTTTTCTTTTTCTTTTCTCTTCTTTTTTCCTTTTCTTTTCTTTTCTCTTCTTTTTTCTTTTCTTTTCTTTTCTTTTCTCTTCCTTTTTCTTTTTTACTGTTTTTCTCTTGTTTCTCCACTTACTTTCCCCGCTCGGGATAATGAGTTTTATTATTGATTCCGAAAGAGGGGTATGCAAGAAAATGACCGAGGCTCAAAGGGGTAACAAAGGATAAAGTGTTTGGATAGCAGAACAAAATGCCTTCGTCATTCCAATCTCCAAAACATGCCAAGTACAAACTACACAATTAAACAAACATGAGGAAAACATACGTAACATCTTTTGATTGCACCAGAATTACTAACCATATCCACACATTTGCCTTCTACATTTGTCAATTACCCAGCACCATTGGACAACAATCTCGGTACCACGAACGACCCCTGTAGACTTGGGGCAAACTTGCCTTTGGCTTCAAACCGGTGTGGCATGATGCATTTCAACAGTATTTCTTTATGTTCCGTCTGCCCTAGTTTCACACAATTTGGGCTCGAAGTGATCTCAAAATGCCCTTACGTATTGCCCTCGAATGTCCTTACATCTTCAACATTTGTTTCATCGCTTCATTACTAAACTGACTTTTAAAAACCAGCCTGAGAATTATGCGTGTATGTCATGTCACCAGAACCAGCATGAAAAGAATTGTAAAAGGAGAAGAAAACTAAACAAAATGACTAGGAATGGCAGGAAACAGAGAATTGCATTAGACTGACGGTGAAAGGGTTTAAACAACAGAACAAACAGAAAAACCTAGACAACACTAAACAAGCTATTACGCGTAAAGGCAATGAAAAAATAAAAGGGTTTGAGTCACAAGACAATATCCGAATTACAACCCTGAAAATAACCCGGACAACAGAAATGACAACAAAATAAGCCACCAAAACTCCACTCTAGCTAACCAAGAGTTGGAGCGTCTTTCCAATCACCAAACTCGACACCTTAGCCACTGGATTGCCCATCAAAATTGCTGCGACCTTCACCAATTTTAATATCATTGACTTCATTCAACGAGTTTCCGAGAGGATTCTCGTACTCCCTGTCGCCATGGATCTTCCCCACAAAATGTGCATCATCATGTGCAGGCAAATAATTCTGTGCAATGTTCTGAGTGGCACTGTCCTGGACCGCAATTATCCCTTCCTGAATCATTCTTTCTATCTCTCTTTTCAAATCCCGGCAACTTTCGACATCGTGCCCCTGGGCATTGGAATGGTGTCCATACCTTTAGAAGGGTCAAAGCTTCTTGCACGCTTGTCCACATGATTCGGAGGAATGGGTGCAATCAGGTTATATTGCTTTAGCTTCTCAAACAAGTCTGCATATGACTCTCCCAAGGGGGTGAAAGTTTCCTGCTTCTGTGCCCTCTCTTGCTTGAAATTTTGGCTGGCCCGCAAACCTGCTCCAGGGAAATTCTTGTAGGCTCTTGGGGGTGGGTAGGTGTTTTGAGTTGGGTAAGCATTTGGTGGGGTGGGTGCGCACAATTGCGCATTGGTAGGATGTTGGGGGTATGTTTGGGCATGGTGGACAGAGAATTGGGGATAGTGTTGTGGTGGGCTATATGGAGTATGATGGAGTCGAGGTTGGTTGTAATATGATGATGGGCCCCTGGACCAAGCTCTTGATTCCACTACTGCCACATCTTTTTTCTTTTTCTTTCCCAATACCCCTCCAGTGCCGCTCTGGATAGCCTGGGTAGTTGCCTTGATTGCAGAATAGCTCATGATTTTCTTGGATTTAAGCCCCTCCTCCACCATACTTCCCATTTTTACTACCTCGTTGAAAGATTTTCCTACTGCTGACACCAAGTGACCATAGTAGGTGGGCTCCAAAGCCTGTAAGAAGTAATCAACCATCTCGCTTTCTTTCATTGGAGGATCGACTCTTGCTGCCTGTTCTCTCCACCGGAAACCGTACTCTCTGAAGCTTTCCCCGGGCTTCTTCTCAATTTTAGTCAGTGATAGACGGTCCGGGGCAATTTTGAGATTATACTGAAAGTGGCATGCAAATGCTTGGGCCAAATCATCCCACGTGTACCATCGGGCATGATCCTGTCGCGTGTACCATTCCAAGGCCGCACCACTGAGACTTTGACTAAAGTACGCCATCAATAATTCATCCCTTCCCCCAGCTCCTCTCATTTTGCTGCAGAATCCCCTTAAATGGGCTACCGGATCACCATGTCCATCATATAAGTCAAATTTGGGTAGCTGGAATCCTGCTGGCAACTGGACATCGGGAAACAAGCACAAATCCTTGTAGGCCACACTGACTTGGCCACCCAATCCTTGCATGTTCCTGAAGGATTGCTCCAGGCTTTTTACTTTTCAAAACATCTCTTCCTGTTCCGGATTCTTAAGCGGCTTGTCAGTTTCCACCGGGAGCTCAAAGTGAGGGGTGTAAGAATATGGCTCGGGAGCTTTAAAGGTAGGCTTGGGAGGATAGTACTGACTGTCGTGAGCTTGAAATAGTGGCTCACTGGAAGATCTTTGCAGTGTGGCAGGTGGAGGCGCCGCAAAGACAGGGGTAATTGGTGGAGGAGGGTTCTGTTTGGGTGGTGGAGCTTGGGGAGGGTATGAGTTAGTGCCATAACTCTGTTGGTAGAAAGGGAAAGTTGGCGAGAAATTCATAGTAGGAGGCTCCTGGGACTGAGCCAAAGGTGGGATATATGCTGGATTAGCGGGATAAACTGGCGCCGGCTGACCCTTAGCCCAGGCCTGATGCATCTCGGCCATCTGCTGCCTCAACTTATACATCTCTTCCCTCATTGCTTTGACATCCACCACGTCCACCTCTTTTGACGGGTCCACGATACTGGTATCTGATTCTTGGCCTGTCATGTTCAAATTGTTTTTTGACCAGGTGTTGTAGGAATGGGTTGCCAGGATGCCAACCAACTAAACCACCTGCCTGGACTCATCATCAACGGCTTTGTTAGCAGTTAGAGCGTTAACAGATAGATAACCGCACATTTGAGGAATGAATGCACCTAAGCAGTTAACCATTTCTATTATGACTTCGCTTGGTTGCATGCGTCATCCCGACTTTCATTTTTCTTTATTTGCCATGCCTTTCCTCTCATTCTTCCCTCGTGTTTTCCATTGTTTGTTTCTTGCCTTTCCCTCTTTTCTTTTGCTTTTCTCTCTTATTTTTCCCTTTTTTCTTTTCCTTCTTTTCTTTTGCCTTGGTTTTTCCTTGTTCCTATTCGCTCCTTTCCTTAAAATTGTTTTTCCGCTCTTTTCTTTCCTTTGCTCCCTTTTTATTTTCTCTCGTTTGCTTTTGTTTGGTTTCTTATTTTCTTTTTTGTTTTTCTTTTTCCCTTTTTTGTTTTTCTTTCCTTTCTTGTTTTTCACCTCTTTCCTTTCATTCTTTTCTTGTTTTTCCCTTTTTTTTCATTTAGTTACGGTCGAATCCTATGGAGATTGCCTACGTATCACGACCCCGCGTGAATCAGACCGAGCGTAGTTCTTGCAAACAAATGCAAAAATAAGGGAATAAATTTTGGGATTTTTTAAATTTTCAGTAATAAAATTTCGATTACAAAGCTACTAGATTACTTGTTTGTCTTTGAAAAGGAAACTACAAAAGTAGACTCAAGATAACAAAATACAGACTCGATGACTAGGAATACATCAAAGCTTCAAATCCTGGGGACCGCGGGGCATCACTCGGCATCGCCGCGGGCCTGCGCAAGACTGAGAATGTTTCGATGTCAACTGTAGGCTATTTAAAGAAAGTTGGCCATGTAATGACTTATTTTGACTTAAAAAAGAAAAGTGGCTATTTTTCCAAAAATATTTATTTAAGAAAGCAAAGACTTGGTTTTGCAAATACGGCCTCTCAGCACTTCCGGGAGGGAGATTTTAAGGCTGTGCCCGCAAACCATTTTAAAATGACTCAGGGTGGCTGTTCTTGCAAAAACAGCCTTCCGGCGCCCTTTTGGGGACATTCGGTTTATTTTAAACAAGAATGGCAGCGCCTGACTTATTTTGACAAAAAGTTAAAGTCTTGGTATTTTTGGCTACTTTTGAAAAAGGGTGGTTGGACCCGATGAGGGTTGCCTACGTATCTCACATCCGGTGAGAATCAAACCAGCGTAGTTCGGGCAAATAAAACTAACTATTTTTGAAAACAAGACTCTTCTTCATTGACAAATACACTATTTCGGAAAACTATACTCTTTTTGTATTTTCTTTTTCAATGGCAAATAAAACAAACTAATTTGAAAATAAAACTCTTTTTGTTTTTCTTTTCCATTGGCAAACAAAACAAACTATAAAAAAAATACTTTGCTTTTTTCTTTCATTTTTCTCAAAAATCCGGCAGAATTTCGGCACTACTTGGAGATTGGTTTTTCTAATATAGGTAATTAACTCTCTACACTGCTATTTTCTCTTTTCCTCTTTTTGTTTTTCAATTTTTCCAGATATTCAAAGCCGGTCAGCATGCGAGTCCAAAACAGATAAATGCACAAGTAGGATGCATCAGGATAGTCCATTATTCCGGGTACACCTGTCCTAGACGGACCCAACCCCTGTGCTGAGTCCCCTAAGTCAAAATGCACGTGATGCAGATAAGCATTCCTACTAGGGATCCGGCATGAGGTCAAGTTATTCTAGGTTCAAAACCTGGGTATATGTTCTAGACAGTGCACCCGAGTGAACAACTCGAGTCGAGGAGGGGGCTACGTACCGGGGACACGCAAGATCGTCCGGCTTAGTAACTTGTCCGAGCCTCTTTCTTATTTCAGGGTATGACACTAACAGAATAGGGAGTCTCAACCAGTAAGCACATCCCCGGATGTTAGAAGAGAAGGGTTTCGGCACAGTTTATATACAGTTTAGATAATATCAAAGCGGTAAAGCATTTAGCACATTTAGCAGGAAACATGTAGGAAAATCAGATAATGCCAAACATAAAAATTATTCTAATCTCGAATTCTTAAACCCTGAACCAAAAGTTCTGGGTTCATGTCCCCAACAGAGTCGCCAGAGCTGTTACACCTCCTTTTTCGCTACACCCGCAAGGGTGTAAAGGAGTTTTCCACTTAAAGGACAATTGGAACGGGATTTATTATTAAGATTCAGAGTTGCCACTTGGGAGATTAATGGTTTCCCAAGTCACCGGTTGAATCCCGAACCGAGGAAATTATGACTCTGTTAACAGTCCGCGAACCAAAAATCTGAGTAAGGAATTCTGTTAACCCGGGAGAAGGTGTTAGGCATTCCCGGGTTCCGTGGTTCTAGCACGGCCGCTCAACTGTTATATTTGGATTTATCTGATTTCAAAACATGTTTTAGCTTATGTGCTTTTTAATCGTAAACCTCTTTTATTATTATTTTAACGAGAATTGCAATGTCGTGAAAACGTGTCTCGAACCACGTCACATAAATGCACCCGTGGTTGTTGACACATTTCGACTTCGTTGAGATATGGATTTGGGTCACACAAATGTGCACCCAAGTTTAGGAAGGTAATGTTATTAAAATACGCGCCTAAAGCGACTAGCACGTTGTTATCTTTGGGGAAAGCCGTGAAATTCGCTAAACGGCCCATCCCGAAATCTAAGTATTTCAATACAATATTTATTGAGGGCCCCGCAATTTATGTGTTTTGTTCGGCAAGGCTCGTCTCTTTCATTGTTTAACAGGCACACCTAAAAGCGACTATGATTTTCTATCTTTGCTTGTCTCTAAAAAATAAAAGAAAAAAAATCCCTAATTACTTAACTAACCAATCAGTTTTCATTAAAAGCATTCAAAGAGGCTTAAATCTCAAGTCTATGATTTTCAGTTTACTAGGCCCCAAAACAGCCCAATACGCGAGAGTGCAACTAAATTGAGCTTCAGGCCCAAATAAAGGCCAGAAATTAGACAACCAATCGTTCAAGACAGTAATTACACCGTCCTGATTTTAGAAATGAACGAACGTACTAGCAAATTTACTTATGCTTGCAATTATATGACACATGTTATACCTCCTAATTGTTATGTTGGTAACCAAATTAAGAACCAGCTGACGAGAAAACAACTAAGACTTGCGTGAACTATTAACTTCGACATACTTAATTGCAAACTTAAACTGTTTATGATTTTGAATTTTAAACAGAAAATTGCTAAGCTAAACAAGTATTAACTATACTAAACCTAAAGCTAAGTAACTACAAATTAACAGTCCAGCAATCTTTTTAATACAATTCAGCCAGTCCATTATTATGTACACTAACAATGTTAATCGAATCTCAATGAACTACTTGTTCTGTTTAGCGTTAACAGCCACTTTAAGACTACTACAAATTGGAAATCAACACAGTACAAGTCGTTTTAAAGTCCTAATTACAGTCCACTTTTAATTACACTGGACGACCAACTAGATCGCACAAAAAATCATTCAAACGTAACAGAAATATTAAACAGTAGATCTATAGCATAAACTTCAGTTTCATTTCAGCAGGAGATCTACATTGAAACAAGCTCGAATGTGTACCTGGTATTGGAAATATAAGAAGAAGAAGGAAGGGTCAACAACAATTCAACAGCTAACAGGAACAATCAGGAAGTCTCAACAGCAATAACCATCAAATAGGAGTGATTTTGATCCAAAAATAGCTTCACCCAAACCAGTAACACACCATAGAAATGCAGCAACCAGATGATTACCAAACTGACTCGATTGAACTCCAAAATTTACCCGAACTCAGACAGAAACACCTCTGAAATTTCCGATTACTAGAACTGAACTAGAATGCAAATTAACCTCTAACACTTGAATTTAAACTAAGAAACTTGAACAGAACAATTTTTTTTTGGATTTTTGTAATTTCTATTATTTTTGGCTTTTTGAATTTTTGAATTGTTGTCTCAGATCTGAAGAGTTGAGTGAATACTGATTTTTGGGGGAATTTTGAGGGCAGTTTTCAGATCTCCCCAAACTTGTGATTCAAGGCAAGGGCATTGCCCTTTTATAGGCACATATGAGCCGTATCAGATTTTTAGCTTTTGCCACTTAGTCCCCTTCTTTAAAAATCAATTTTATCTAAACTAGTCACTTAGTTATTGACTTAGGTGTCAAGTTATCCTACTCATTTTCCTTGAATTTCCACATTAAACCCCAACTACAAACTCCTAGAGAGTTCCCAATCACACAATTCCTTCCCTTGAACTAAACCAATTACCCCCTCAGTCTTTTATTCCAATTTAAAAATAGATTATAGTTACTCAAACATCCTAATGCAAGCATATCCAATGCACTAATAAAGCAGGAAGACCATTCTAACTTCAGTAATGAAATTCAGAAGCAATCTGATATACTTAACTAATTAATAAAACTAAACTTATCAAAAACAACACTCGAGTATCACCAAAACAGGATAAAAAAACGATTAAACCAAATGAAAAATAATTGAAATCATAAAACACAAAATTAAACTCAACAGAATCAATTACGAAATACAATCAGGTAGAACTTAAACTAATCAGAAAGATCATGAAGAACTACTTTAATAATTCTCACAGTCTAAAAAATCCTAAAACAATCAACATGATGAACACAATATTCGCTTGAACCACAAAATTTAAACACAAACCAATCATAATTATCATACCACGCAAAGAGCAAAAACTCAATTATTGAAAAAAAACTAGAAAAAAGGAAGAAATAGAGGGAGAACATAACCAGAAAACAAGGAGATGAACTTACTGGATGCCCTGAAAATCAGTTTGAAGTAATTTGGAGCGGCGTCGCCATGCACGTTGGAGGCGGCATCCATATTTTTGAAATATTCGAGGGGCTGGACTTACATTCGAACGGTGATTTTTAGGGCGTTGGAAAGAGGAGACGGAGGGGATTCAATGGTGTAATTTGGGGTGATTTGGAGAAAGTTGCGTTGTGGCCGGAAAAATTTCGAATTAAGATTCCAAGAGATTGGTTGATGTTTGAGGAATTATTTGGAAATTTGGAATGGGGGGGGGGGGCTGAGAGGTTCATGGTGTAATTTTGGGACTGAAAGGGACCGGCGCCGCATCCACGGCGGTGGGGAATTAGGGCGGCTCCATTAGGGTTCTTGAGTGGGGGGGGGGGGGAGGGGGGAGGGGGCTGTAAGGGAGACGATGGCCTAAGGGGGGGTGGCGTGCCCGTTCAGACACTTATATATTAATGGGGGTGGGCTTCCTGACCGTCTGATTAATTAACATCGACTGCTTGGATTGAAACTCGATTATACGGCGTCGTTCTATTAAATAACGGGGCGAACCGGATGGGAAAAGGAATCGGGCCTGGTCTGGGAGTGGATTACACGAATTGGGCTAGGGGAATTGGTTACAAACGGCCCAATTTGAGTCTTTATTAAACAACCTTCTTTTAATTGTTTTTCTTTTATTTCTTTTGTGTATATTTCTTTTATTTAATTTCTGATTTTTTTGAAATACTAAATCAAAAATCAAAAACCAAATTGACACTAAAAAGTTATATTTTCTAATCTCCAAATACCCTAATTTCTAATTAAACACAAATTAAAATAAAAATGCAAAAGACCATTTTTGTTATTTTCTTTATTTTTTCCTTAACTACTAATTAATCCTAAAATATGAAATTAAATCCTAAACAAATGCCAAGTGTATTTTTATATTTTTTATATGAATTAAAATGCACAAATAAAATGCAAACAATTAACATAAAATGTCATAAAAATCCACAAAATTGCAAAATAATAAAAGAAATCATTTTGTTTGAATTTTTGGAAATAATTCATATAGGGAAAAAATTACGTGCTCACACTGGCACAATGTTAGCTAACCAAGTTGGATACTCAACTACCCTGAGAACCTTGGCTTTGATCTGCTTGGTAACTTCCTCCTTAATTTTCAGGCTCATGTGTGGTTTGAACTTTCTGAGTTTCTGCTTTACTGGCGGACACATGGGATTGGTAGGCAGCCTGTGAGCCACTATGGACGTGCTCAAACTGGTCATGTCATCATATGACCATGCGAAAATGTCCTCATACTCTTTTAGGAAACGAATGTACTCTTTCTTCTTTGTTGGTGACAAGTGAATGCTGTTACGAGTCTCATTGACTGTCTCGGCGTCTCCTAAATTTACTGCTTCGATTTCGTCCAGATTGGACTTAGGCTTATTCTCAAAATTTTCAACCTTCCTGACAATTCCTCGGGTATCTCATCTTCTTAATCTGAATCACTATTCTCATGTTGCGTTGCCTCGTTACATGTCACACTCATTGGTTCATCAGGAAAAGTAATAATAACGCTGTAGAAAGGAAAAGTGTAAAAATAGTAATGAATAATAAAGAGCAAATGAATTTTATTTAAACTTGAAAAATTGTCGAGACAAAGTATGGCTCGATGAATCGAGCATTCATTTTGAAAAAAAAATAAAAATTAAAATAAAATTACGGGAAATCCTAAATGCCTAGAATGGCTTATAGAAGTAAATTTTGCCAAGCTACCCAGGGACTCGGCAGGCTCGAGATTTCGTGGCGGTCCAGTTCTTGAGAACGGCTCCCTTCTCCATAGTATGAATAGTGAGGCCTTCTTCCTCCTCCTCCTCAATTATGGCACTGCAATCCATGTCTTCATCTTCCAAGAATAAATTCCTCAACCCCGCTAGTGCTTCTTCTTCCGTGGTTCCCCATATTGTGTCAGCTTGGTGAAAAGCTTGTTCCAGACGTTGCACTGGCTTCTCAAGTGCGTAATATGGTCCGCGCCATGGAGGCGACCAATTCCTGTATCCTTGCCATGTGTACTGGTATCCGAGCCCAAAGGTAGTACCATGATTCTTCAGCTGTATTGGTTTGGTGATACCTTGGAGGTTCTTTCCCAATCCTTTGTCCGGTTCATATCCAGACCATTCTAATATGCTTTTTATCTTGTTACTCCACCACTTGTCCTTCTCGACAGCATTGACCCGTTCGATGTGATGGTAGGTTTCCCCTCCTAGCCTTCTTCTATGTCCAATGGCTGGGATGGTCTGACTAGTGTAGATGGGGTTACTTCCATCTCCGTGAATGATTACCTCTTGGTGGTTCTATTTAAACTTCACGGCTTGATGTAGCGTGGAAGGCACGACTCCAGCAACGTGGATCCATGGCCGACTCAACAGAAGGTTATATGAGGCTACGTCAAGCACTTGAAATTCAACGTCGAACCAAGTTGTTCCCATCTGCGAGCAAAGGTTGATTTCCCCGATCGTGGCCCTCTGGGACCCACCGAAAGCCTTCATATTCATGATTCCTGCCCGTATCTCATGGAAACCTTTGTCCAACCTTTTTAGAGTGTCAAATGGACAAATGTTTAGGCTCGAACCTCCGTCAACCAAGACCCTGGCAATGAACTTGTCTTCAAATTGCACCGTAATATGCAATGCCCGATTGTGATTCGTCCCTCGGGTGGTAGCTCATCTTCATGGAAGATGATCTTATGACTTTCTAGTACTTGCCCAATCATGTTGTCCACTTCTCCACCGGTGATGTTATTGGGTACGTAAGCCTCACTCAATACTTTCATTAAGGCATTCTTGTGTGCCTCTGAATTATGCAATAGTGATAGGATGTATATTTGAGCAGGGACTTTGTTTAGATGGTCAACAACAGAGTACTCCTTCGCCTGTACTTTCCTCCACAGGTCATCTGGCCTAGTCTCAATGATGGGTTGCCTAGCAGTGGCCTCCTTACTTGAACCTCATAGGTGTTCATGTGTATAGACTCTTTCGGTTCTAGTCATTCCTTGTGCCGCGTCAGATTCCTCTACCTTGGCCTTCCCTTTTCGCCGAGCCTCGGCGACATACTCCTAGGGTATTGCTTTTGAGTTGAATCGGGGTGTGGTTGATACTGTCACAGTGAAGGGTATAATGACTTCAACTTCGAATGGAGTGGGGGTGGCTACCGGCGGAGCCACTTCAACCTTGAATGTATCTGATGCAGTTACCTCAACCTCGATTGGTGCCTGAGTCTGAACCATAATAGGGGTAAGTGTGACTGCGACCTTAGAGTCATCGCCTTCCCGAATAAGCCCGATCGACCCCTTAGGGTCCCATTCTTTATTTGTCTCTATTACATGTATACTATCACCTTTGTGATCAACGAGGGGATTGTTGCGGACATTAGGTGCAGCCTCCTTTGCTTGTATGACCTTGTTGTCAATTAGCGTTTGGATCTTATCCTTCAATGTTCGTCACTCAGCAGTGGTGTGCCTTTTCATACCGGAATGGTACGCACATGTCTTGTTCGGATTGACCCAGTGGGATGGATTTTCTAATGCCACGACGGGAATAGGAGTGACATAACTGGCGACTTTCAACCTTTCATATAATTGGTCGATGGGCTCGACAATGGCGGTATACTATCTAGGTGGCTTGCGGTCAATGTTGGGTCGTGGTCTTGGATAATTTTGACGAGCTGGTGGTGATTGGAAGTGGAATGGTTATGAGTTATAGGTGTGATGGATAGAGGCTGGTCGGGAGTATCTGGGAGATGAAGGTTGATATGTGGGCGGTGATGCTTGGTATGTGGGTGGAGGTGTTTGAAATATGGGTGGAGGTGTTTGATAGACAAGTAGAGATTATGGGCCCTGGGCTACCATTACTACCCCAACATCTCTCTTATTCGATATGCCACCTGACTGTAGTGCTTTATTCGTGGCTTGCAAAGCCTCGAAGTTTGTTACCATTCCGCTCTTGATCCCTTCTTCAATCCTTTCTCAGAGTTTGATGATGTTAGAGAATTTGTGATTTTCGATAACCATCAACCTCTCCTAATATTGCGGGTCCTGTGCCCTGACGAAGAATTTGTTCATCTGTTCTTCGTCCAAAGATAGCCTGACCTTGGCCGCTTCCGACCTCCAGCGAGTAGCATATTCACGGAAGGTCTCAGTGGGTTTCTTCTTAAGATTCTGAATGTAGAAGACATCCAGGGCATTCTCTGTGTTAAACCTGAACCGATCCATGAAATCCGACGCTATGCTTACCCAATTAGACCACTTCTTGGGATTTTGGCTGATATACCAAGACAAAGCGGCCCCAGTAAGGCTCCTCACAAAGAGCTTCATTCGGATCTTTTTATCTTTCCCGACCCTGACAAGTTTGTCGCAATAAGTCCTTAGATGAACCCTGGGATAACTTGTACCATCGAACATTTCGAACTTGGGAGGTTTGTACCCCTCTGGCAGTTTGACATCCGGCTGTATGCACAACTCATCATAGTTCAAACCCTCTATTCCTCTATCATCCTCAACACCTTGAACTCGGCTGGTTAACTTCTTGAGTTCTTCTACCATATTTTTGATTAGTAAGTCCTTCTCGGAGGTTTCCGGTGTACAGGCGATTGGTTGGGTAGCATGAGGTATGGTTTCCACATCGATGGGGTTGTTTTGATGGGTGCCACGAACTGGGGTGTAGTGGTGGTCATTGGTGGAATTTTGTGGATCAGGAATGAGTGGTGGTGTGTTTTCGGGAGTGTGGTAAGTGGTAGTTTGTGGGTAATGAATTGGTTGATGGCGTTGTTGCGTCGGAGCTCGTAATGGGTTAAGATTCTTGGGTGGAGTTGCGTATTGATTTGGTGCGGGAGGATTTTGTGGGTGTTGGTTTTGTGTGCTTTGAGGAGGTGTTGGGTTGTTGGCGTTCTATTGGTTGATGTCAGGAACATTCAGGGTAAGCGACAGGTTTTCCAGGTTGCGAACTTGCTTGAGTTCTCCTTGCAGTTCCAATATATTTTGCTCCAGCCTTAAAACCAAATCATTTGGGGCCGGAGTACTATGACCATCAGAGGTTTCCGCATTCTCAATATTCTCCTTTCGGATACCACTTAAATCATCCATCTTTGCCTTTCCTTTGCCTTTTGTGTTGCTTGGAGGATGAGGAGGTGGAGGACCTCTGGATCTGGTGTGATATGCTGATGAGGCCAGTATGATTGAACCAACCTAAGGGGATGGGAATAATAAATAAAAATAAGCAAAAACAAAAGGTAACAAGTCAGTGAGGATCCTAAAATGTTTGCAGTATTTAAACACATATTGCGGAAATATAAATTTGCATCCTAATTTGGGAGTCTCGTTGTGCCCGAGATAGGCCTAGCGACAAATAGATTTGGAGAACTTTAAATGCCAATAAATGCTTCATTTCATAATGTAAAAATAGACGAACGACACTAAAATAATGATAAAATGAGTTACTATTGGCACTTGGCCTCATTACATTTTAGGAAACATCAAAAAATAAATCTAGCCTATTTGGTCCCAGAAGGACCTTTCCCAGATTCGATCCTCCAGACTCCATCATAGAGATCTCCCAGCTCGTGCAGCCCCAGCAGCAGGTAGGCTCTGGCCAGATGTCCTCCTTCAGCGTTTTGGAAATTCTCAATCCTCTTGATGACCTTACCTTCCAGCTCTACTATTCCTCGCTCCAGATATTCTAGTTTCCTGTTGGAAGTGACCGCCATCTCTTTCCACTCCTCGATCAACCTTACATCCCTCTCATGTATTTCCTGGTGTTCATTCTCAGAGTCGTGGACCCTGTTGCGTAGCCTGTTGTACTTAACCTGAGCTTCAGCTTCCTCATCTATGATTTTGTTCCCTTGACCGGCCCCTGGCGTCACCATTCCTCTTAGATTGTCCTCCAACCATGCCAGGTAGAGAGGCTCGTACCCTGCATGATACCTGTCTGGCTTAACGGTGTTCTTCTCTACGATGATTTTGCAGTGCCACATGTGCTGAGCCTGGCACTTATAAGGGACGTCGTTGTCTTGAAAGTCCGCCCTGAAATGACCCATCTTGACAACCCTTGGTACAACCTGCTTTCGGCCAGCATGCCTCATAACTCGCATTGGGACATATGGGTATATCCCTCTCAACCCGATTAGCACCAAGTGTGGAGCATCCATGGATCCGATAATAAACTCATCCGTAGGGAAGCATTCAACCATCCATTGCACCTGTTCCTCGGTTAGATTGTCAAAGAACTCTACCCATTCCTTGGCGCTTTCTGGCTGAGCAAATCTATCCGGAATATAAGTCATCTGTTTGGGGTGATGGAAAGCGAAGTGATCATTCCAAGCCCTTCGCGGGAATTCTTGGCGATAGTGACCCTTTTGGAAATGCTCCAACAACCACAACTGCAGTAATAAGTTGCACCACTCGAAATGATTTACCCCTCTTTGATAATGCTCCAGAGCCCTATAGATGTCGGCTACAATCATGGGGACTATGGTATACGCCTGTCCATTAATCCCTTCCATCAAAGTCTTTGCAACCATAGCCAACCTAGTGTGAATTCTTCCCTTTTTCATTGGGAACACTATCAGGCCTAGGAAACACACAGTGAATACAAATACCCTGCGGTGGATATGACCCAGAGAAGTGAGCGAGATCTCATCATGGTAGGTGCGGAAAGATTTGCTATGGCCATACCTCTCGTACATGTATTCGAAAGGTATGTAAGATTCCTGCGAGCCCTCCCATTTCCTCCAGAAGTGGTATCATCTCTGTGACGCAGAAACGAAACACCGCCCTCTCACTATCCCAAAATAAGGTGGCAGCCTCAATCAGTTTGTTTTTTGGTTCAATATACAACAAGGAGGGCAGGTTACCCAGGTACTTCCTCACATGTTTCTTGTCACTTGAGGAAAGGTCCTCCCACCAATATAGCAGTAATGATGAGATGTTGCTAACCATACCGAATCTGGGTACCTCGTGCCTCATTTCCTGCAAAACAAAAGGTTAGACCTTACCCCCACCAGACTTGACTATTTATACATTCATGATCAACATATCGGCATTTAGTTCTCCAAATTAATGCACAGAACGTGGTTGTGTCCGTTAGGATTATGGAAAACCCGATGGACTTTGGATAAGGCTTATCTTAAAGGATTATTATGTGGACAACATAACTGATCCGGCTAGGTTTCACCATGATGCATGCACAATTTCAACTAGAGTAAGGTTTCTATGGGGTTTTAGACTGGTACCCTCGAGCGGACAACTCGAGGGGGAAGGAACGGAACCATAGACTACACCGCTGATCGACTGGTTTTACCGCAAATAAGCCTTTCCGAATTTAAGGGTAGTAAATAGGAAGAGCGCACCAACTCATTAAAGCGTTGCTATAGGATTTTTGATACGCACGAGTGGAATATGATCTGGAGCATGATTTATGCAGCAGTTAATAACATGTAGTCATGTATTTTCACGTAAGTAAAATAAATACAGTATTTAAACACAGTTACAGAAAGGAAAAAAAACGACTAGTCAGTTTCAAGAATAAAGAACAATAAATGCTTAAAAGAAAACAGACAATCAAAATTAAAATAAGGGAAGAGGGTACGGGATAAAGCATGCTTGGACTAATTCATAAAGGCAAGTTCGTTATGGTAAGAGCCTAAAGGTATCCCCAGCAGAGTCGCCATGCTGTCGCGCCCCCTATTTCCCCCCTCCTCTCGGGGAGAATTCCGAATTTCGACATTCATGGGGGATAATAACTCATTTCCGTTTGGGAATTGGGTTTTTGAAGAGTCGCCACCTAACGGATTATGGTGCGTTAGGGCACCTAGAGCGATTAACTCTTAGATTGGTTTGCATTACCAGAGATTAGGGTAAGGGCTCAAAATAACCTCGAGGGGAAGGTGTTAGGCACCCCTCTTGGTCCACAACTGTGGGTCCCGGCCGAACTTATACTTACGAATTAGTCCAAAATAAACAATTGAAGCAAATAATTGCAAGTAGAGCATGTTGGGCATTGTGTAATTCAAATGATAAGACAAGAATTTGAACAAGTTGTGTGCAGGAAAGTAAAGCTTCAAGTAAAGAGAATTTGGGAGAGGGGTCCTAGGTTAGTTAGTCTATAGGATCACATCAGTACAATGCCCAGTAATCACTCCTTAGAAAGGGGCTACGTGTGGCATTAGCGCACCGATCATCATATCCAAATCTACCCTTCCCATCCCCTTAGTGGTCATGCAAAGCGAGTGTTGGTCAAGATCTCTATTGCGTGCTGCTACCCGTTCCTTCTTAATGGTCTTGGAGAGATTTAAGACCTCTACCTATAGGTTGTTCTAGACAGATCCCTAAGGTTTTTAATGGTAAAATACTAAGGCGATAAGCAATAATATATAGGACTCTTAGCAAACAAGAACAGGAAGAAGCAAATAAGAGGCTCAGTTTACCTCCACAAATAAGGCATGTAAACAGCACGACTCAAAAACAAATAAGGGCCTTTTGTTAAACAGTATCCTAAAGCAGGATGTCTAAAGAAATATGCAGAAGACAAGCAGTTTTTTTTTATAAACTCAGAAGTATGTCAGTTACCTACTGATTTATAAAGCCTGTTAAACCAGAAGAACATTAAGTCACAGAAACAGTTTCAGAGTTGCAAGATTCGAAAACGTCCTATAGGCTTGCCTATACGCGACATGCAGATGGCTACACTCTATATAGTGAAACAAGGAAGGTTCTAAAACGGACCTTTGAATCCCCATAGGCATGCTGTCTAATGATAGATTAAAGCAGTTTTTGAAAGAACTTGTTTCAGAAAAATAAACCAGTTTCAAAGTGAACTAAACACGGACTGGATTGATATATTTGAACTAGTTTAGGCAGAATTTCTGGTGAAATTCCTTATAGGCCTGATATCTAGTTGTTTAACACTGATTTCAGAAACTTTGTGGGAATGATGACAAAAATATATAAACATTTATTATAACAGAAGCCGGGTTAAATTATATCCTATAGGCATGGCATCTACTTGTGAAACTGATTTTAGGACTTATAAACATGATTTCTGTTATGGAATCGCTTGAAACCAATATGCATGATTTCTAACATGGTGAGACAAACATGAAAAGATGTAAAGATCCTATAGGCACGTTTTCTACTTGGTAAGGTAATTATATTAAAAAGTAAAGCCGTATAGGCATGGTTTCTACTCGTATTGCCCCACAAACATGTAACTACCCATCCCTTTTTACTAATTACCCCAATATTTGTTTAGAAATTATTATAGACCATATGAATGAATTACATAAATAAATAAGAAAACAAGAAGTTATTCTATAGGGAGCCTTCAATTAGGCCCAGATTTCCAAGGCCCCCAATAGCCTCAAATGCCCAAATTCCATAGATAATGTTATAGTCCAGGTGCATCAAAGTTCCCTAAGGATCTCAAGGATCCCGGGCAGTGCTTACACCTAGACTTGGTAACCAAATTGAATAAGTGCAGTGTGGAAGGGCCAGCCTCAGTATGCCATAGTTCAGAGGGTTCTCAAGAGGATCCCAAGGCAGTACGCATACTGGAGGGGGCAAAACCTATTGACTTAGGAGTAGAGTGAGAGTGCTTAACAAAGTTTAAAAGGTTTTAGTAGGAAAATAGTATAAAAAAAAAGGTTTGTTTGAAATAATTTTGTGGAGTAAAGGAGAGAGTCATGCAGTAAAACAATTTTGAAAAGAGAGATTTACATGACCAAGTAATAGTAAAGAATGGAATCTAATATCACATCAGCAATATTCATAGGACCAAAACCAAGAGGAAGGAAACTACACACAAGGGTGATGAGGATTGGGGACACATAGAACACATAATTTTAAACACAGAACAAGCCAAGGTCTTAGGAATTAGTACAGACATGCTAAAACATAGTCATAGAACCAGCAATGTTAAGGGGGGGGGGGGTTAGTATAGGATCCACATGATTTAAGACCAATCCCAGAACCATACAAGTGGAGAGTGCAGACTACATAGAGGGGTTCATACTAGAAGCTAGATAGTGCAGAATAGAATACATAAAATTAGGGAGCATGCACATTCTTATCCTAAGGAAGGGGGTTCATAATATGTTAATTATGTCATCATATTAACTATAAGTTTCACAGCAAAACCATAAGTAGAAGCAAAACTAGAAAGAAGATGAACTGAAGCAATAAAAGAACAATATTGTTGTTGGAACTTAAATTGAAACTAGAACATACCAGTAACAAGGACAGTAAGCAAAAGTGAAGGAGCAGGAGAGCACAATAGTTAGCCTTGGCTTACAGCCAACTAACTCAGAACAGGAGCAAGTAGAACAAAGAGAGAGCAGAAAGCTTTAAGTGTGAGAGAGAGAGCTTTTTAACCAAAGTATTCGTGTGTGAAGGCTTTAGAAGAGAACCATTTATATAGTAGTTTGAAAACTGGTTAAAAATAAGGTGAGAATCAAATTGTTCAGTAATTATAGAACTCATACTAAAAATTAGTTCGAGTCTCCCTTTAATTAAGGGAATCAATGCAAACAGTAAAGAGCAGGTGACAAGTAAGGAAAGAAATCATACATAGCTGGAGTACAACAAAAAAGGAAAGATTTCAAAATAGTACAAGTATAGAACATCTAATTAGGGCTAGGTTCAGAAAGTTTTATTTAAGGAAATAATCAGTAAGAATCAAGTAACAATGCAGGCAAGGCAATGGAAAATTAATTAAGGCAAGCAAATTAATCAAATTAAGTGGAAAGGTAGGAATCAGAGGTTTAAAGGAAAGTGTTCAAACCAAACCAAGAAACAGGGAATTTAGAATCAATCAAAGAGAAGGTCATGAAATAGAGTCAGCGTGTTTAACAGAGTAAGACATGGATATTTCAAGAATTGGCACACAACTCTAGCAAACATGAAACTTAAACAATACTGAATCAATGAGAAAGATGCAAGTCTTGATGTGAACAGTCAACATGAACACAAGCACATAGAATTAGTGTAAGTTTAGGTTATGAAACTCAGTAGAAGCATATCAAGGCGAGGCAGTCACTAGAAATCACAAGAACTCCAAAAATGAGAACCGGCCAGTCATGCTAATACATAGAAACCAAACAAAGAACCCTAAAAATTAGGGCTTTCAGCATAGGCAAGTTAAAGTTATAGTAAACTCATAGAATTGGTTAAAATACATAAGAAATAGAAGTTCAAACATAAGGAATCAGTTTAAGCAAAGTTTTAGAAGAAGTTCCGAAAACCCTAGTTTTAGAAAAAGGGGAACACACTTTGAAATCGATGATTCTTGTAAAAGGGATTCAAGAACAGTGTAAATTACTAAAAAACCAACTCGAATCATTTTAAAAACGTACAGATCTAGGAGATGCAGGAAGAAATTAGGGTTTTCGAAGAAATCCATGGAGAAATGCAAGAACCTGTCTCGAAACCCAAGGATCGTGCCAAATACAGCGTGATTTCGCTTGAAATGACACTAAAGTAGCCAAGAACAAACAAATAGCAAACCCTAGATGCAAGTCGGCGTGGCCCAGGGCCCTTGAAGACCTTACATAAGGCAAGAATGGCATGAGAGAAGCCATTTGAGGCTTAAGAGACGATGGGAGGTAACCGGAGATGACCGGAGATGGGAGGTCGGCGGTTGAAGATTAGGGTTAGGTTGAGAGAGTTTGAGAGCAGAGAGCATTTTAGGGCGGCGGGGTTGGTTGTGAAATGAATTAGATTTTGGGGGGTATAGGTTAGTTTAATTAAGAAATGGGAGATCTGGACCGTTGATCAAAATGATCAATGGCCAGGATCTAACAAGAGACGAGTCGGGTAGGTTTGTTAGGGTTAGGCAGGTATTGGGCTTGGGTAATCTGATCAAAAATTGGGCTGGGTATTTTGTTTAATTGAGGCTAAAATTGAAATGCAATTTGGCCAGATTTTAAATAGCCAATTTAAATCCACAAAATTTATAATAAATAATAAATAATTTTTGGAAAATATTTGTGTGTACCAAAATGATTTAAAATAGAAGTTTGACATTTTTAAAAAATATAGGAGACCAATTTTATGCATATAAATGTAATTATACATTAATTGGGCTAATATTTCAATTATATGCAATTTAGCATTAAAAATACAAAATGCAATTATAAAAATGCGCAAAAATATATTAACCATATTTTGACATAAATATAGAAATTAAATGACTAAATCATCACAACAATAATTTGAGGGATAATCTTTGAGGATTTTATGGATGAAGGGGAAGGAAATAAAATACTTTAAAATCTTTAAAATTATGGGAAAAATTATAAAAATTTTATGCATGCTTATATATGCATATATATGCTAATTTTGAAGTATTTATGCATATTAACAAATATATAGGGAAAAATTGGCTATCAATAGCGCTCTTCCTCTTTCATTTAATTTTCTTTCGTAGGACTTTGACAGGCTCAAATCTGAGCTGCTTCGCTGTGAGGCCCTGTTGCGGGAGGTTTTGGATAGGGAAAAATCCCTTAAGCTCCTTTGTGTGGAAAAAGAAAATGAGCTAGTTTCCCTGCGGCGTGAGGTGGATCAGAGCCGGAGCCGCGAGAGCTGCCTCGAAAGACAGGTATCCTGCATTTCAAGCTGGCCTGCACTCCCTTTTTCATCTTTGCAGATTAATGTTTCGATATTTCAGTTGGAGAGCAAGACGGAGGAGCTGGGACAGCTTTGGGGCGAAGTTGGTCGAGCCAAACGTGAGTTTAGTGAGATACAGGAGCATGTAGATACCCGTGTTGCGGCCAAAGAGAATGCCCTAGCCATGGTTTTTGCTCTTGAGGTACAAATTCGGAACGTTCGTGCGAATGAGTCCATACGAGCAAACATGATCACGAGGCTCTCGTCCGAGCTCTCGAAAGCGAAGGCCGAAGTGGTGAATGTTCGGGCCGAGGTCGTGATGAGCAGTACCAAGGCGGACCAGAAAGCGGCGACCTACTCGAAGAGTGCTGCTGTTGCTAAAGTTGAACTGAAGAGAGCCCTGGATCGTGCGAGCAGTAGCATGGAGTATGTGAAATGCAAATCTTAGAGGGAAACTTTCGATGAGATTCATGCCAGGGGCTTTGATCTCGGAAGAGATCGAGCAAGCCAAGGGGAAGGAGTATGATACCAAGTTCCTCCTGTCCGATGCTGAAGATGGAGAGGAATGGGCCACTGGGCCATAGTCCCTGAGAGGGGACATTTATTTCCTGCTTTGTTCTTGTGTATATAGTTTTCATAGTATGTTGTAAACTGAGCTTGTATTTTATTACCTGTATGTATAAGGGGGGAACCCTGCAATTTGTATCTAATGTGTTCCTGCTGTAAAGATTTTAACCAGGCAAATTCGACCTTTGAGCTAGTAGGAATATTTAGATTCGTGATGCGGCCCTGAGGCTCGTTAGGATGGCGACAATGGCTCTTACGCTTTGCCCTTGGGCATTTGTTTTTTTAACTATTTTGGGTTCTGTCTTCGAATCGGGTTACGACTCGCGCTCAATTGACCCTCAAGTTCTTAGATGAGCTGGCGATGATGGCTCTTATGTTTTGGACGATGCAGACTTTTATGTAAGCTGGCGACTATGGCTCTTAAGCTTTAGGCCGATGCGGCCTTATATGTAAGCTGGCGATAATGGCTCTTACGCTTTTGGCCGATGCGGCCTTTTATGTAAGCTGGCGACTATGGCGCTTACGCTTTAGGTCGAAGCGAACTTTTATGTAGGCTTTATTTTTCTTCTCATTAAGGACTTTTGAAATGATTTTGCCTGACCCGTCGTCGGTTCTGGAAGAACCTCGATTTCAAGTCATTTGCGACGATGTTCAAGCACCTCGGAAGGTTTGGCTCGTGGGCTGAGTAGCTCGAAGCCTTGTGATTTGGAGTTGACATGGTCGAAGCTCTTTTGCCTGTCGAGGGTAGCCTATTTAACCGGTTCTTTTCGAAGTAGATTCGAAGTAATGGCCTATGCTTTTTGTAGCGACGGTCGGGCGTCCCCGGGTCCCGTTAGTTTGGCTGGTACTGCCGTAGGACCCTAGTCATTCGTGTTTGGCCGGAGCCATTTTTTGGTCCCAAGTGTAGTAGTTTAGGTGTCTATATCGAGGGTATGCCCTTGCAGGAATCTTACAAATGCGATATATAGCCTAAACTTCGCGATTTTATGCCTGTAGTAAGGTCTTACAAAATTTTCATGCCTTTGAGGTCTTACAGTTTTTTGATACTTGGTACAAGTATGATTCATGCCTTGCTTGAGGTCTTATAGTTTGTTGATACTTGGTACAAGTGTGATTTATGCCTTGATTGAGGTCTTACAGTTTGTGTATACTTGGTATAAGTGTGATTCTGCGAGACCGAGTCTGCCCACTCGGGGTCTTATGGCCTCGGGTTTTTTACTGAATGGCGATTGGCGATAGTCTCCGAGTCATCGAGTTTGTTTTGGCTCGAGAGTCGTTACTTGTGAGCTCGGAATTTCCTCATTGAGGGCTTACGATTTTGGAGATCCCGACCCTGAGGTCATGCATTATCTGAGTTTGTGGTGCTAGTCTCCGAGTGTTCGGGACATTTTTCTCTTTTGGAGATGTTTTGTGATTTTCGTGTTGCCTCATTGAGGGCTTATGAGTTTTGAGTTCTGTCCCTGAGGTCATGCGGGTGCCGAATTATTGACGCCAGTCTCCGAGTATTCGGGAGTTTTCGATGGGGTACTTTTATTGCGAAAATGTTGAGTTTCCTTTGGAGTATGGGATGCTTTGACAAAAGATATTCTTTGATTACTTGGCACAAGTTCATATCGCTCCGTTGTCGTGGGACCGACTATATAGGCACGGTTTGTTCGACCGTTTGGCATGATACATCATTTTACTATTGGAACCCTGGGGGGATGCCCTCCTGTCTCTACGGTTGACTGCAAAGGGAGCATTGGATACTTGTTGAGTCTTCCTTAGGTAGCGCGTGGACGTTGCCTCGTTAAAAACCTTGCCGAAAAAACCCTCTTTGGGATAAAACTCGGCTGAAGGAAAAGAGTGCAACGGACGCTTCGAAACCTTAAGGTCTTCGAGCTGGATCGACATCTGGACTGCTTTGGTCGATGGTCTGTGCAAAAGATATCGTAAAATAAAAATAGAAAAGGGGAGATGATTATACCTTTGTGGCGATGACGCTTTTAGGTTCGGGCATTTGTTTGGTGGATGCGATGTGGTCCTTTATTTGAATATAGCCGAGGGTGTGTCTTTAAAAGATCGTGTGGATGACATGGTGTGGTTCGTCCGTTTTGTTCTTTCTGGTTGTTTCTCTTTCCCGGGACTGGTTTTTAGCTCGATTGCCGAGGAATTCCCGAAGGTGACCGTTGTTGAGTAGCCAGGCCACTTCCTCTCGGAGTTGCTGGCAATCCTCGATCCTGTGTCCGTTTGTGTTGGGAAACTCGCATAATAAATTATAGTTCCTTTGTGAAGGATTCGACTTTACAGGCGTGGGCTATTTGACGTCCCTGATTTTACTGATGGCGAACACGATGTCCGATACGTCAACGTTGAAGTTGTATTCTGATAAGCGAGGTGCCTCAGTTGACCCCGCATTTCTATCGAATCCGGTTCTGTGGATGAGCCCCTTAGGGTTTTATCCTCGGTTCACCAATCGATCGTTGTGAGGTGGGTTGCGTCTCGGGGTATTCCTCCTATCTTCGGGGTATGGCTGATACCTTTCTCTATTTGGTTTTGGCTCCTTTGCTAAGAGCCTACTCGGATATGCTGTACTTGAAGGGGCTCCTAATTGATCATCCTCGACCCTGATCTTTGACTGATATCGGTTGTGGACGTCCGACTAGGTTACGACTGGATACTCGATCAGATTCTCTTTTAGCTGCCTCGAGGAAACTGAGCTCCGCTCGTTCAGGCCTTGATTGAAGGCCTTTACTGCCCAATCGTCGGAGACCGGGGGTATTTCCATTCATTCCGTTTGGAAGCGAGATACGAACTCTCGCAGCATTTCATTCTCCCACCGCTTGATCTTGAACACGTCAGACTTCCTCTTTGCTACTTTAATGGCTCCGGCGTGCGCCTTTATGAAGGAGTCAGCCAGCATGGCAAATGAGTCTATGGAGTTGGGAGCTAGGTTGTGGTACCACATCATGGCCCCCTTCGAGAGCGTTTCCGATCTCGTCGTCTTTTATGTCGTTGCCTTACTGCGCACGTGTAGGCGGTAACGTGCTCGTTGCGATCTGAGGTCCCTTTATATTTCGGGAGTTCCGACATTCTGAACTTCTTTGGAATGGGTTTCGGAGCCGCTTCCTCTGGGAACAGCCGCTTTACAAACTTCTTATAGCCTACGCCTTTCAGGACCATGGGTGCACTCGGGATTTGGTCGACCCTGGAGTTGTAAGTTTCGACCTTATTTTCGTTGGCTTCTATCATTTTCTCGCTAGACTCGATCCTTCTGGTGAGGTCCTCGAGCATTTTTACGATTGCAAGGTCGGCTATCGATCCATTATTTCTCGACCTCTCCGGTACCTGTTCGGCAGGGGGAGTTGTTCCCGGTGCTACGGTGCTGGGAGTTTTCGGGTGGCTTTGCAGCTGAGCGATAGCCAGCTGTAGTGTCTGCAACATTTCAAAAATAACATGAAGGCTAACTTCATGTTCTTCCCGAGCTGGGGTTTTTTGGGCTTCCTGTTGGTCGCCTTGTTGTATGCTCCTGTCGGTGTGCGAGGTTTCGTCGATCTGCTGCGCGTCGCATGAGCCCGCATCCGCTGGAATTGGTCCAGGTGCGTTCTCGGGGTTCCGTGGTGGCGTACCAACAATTGGAAGAGCCACACCATTTTCTCCATGATTTTCGAGGTCGTCGTTCTCAACTCCGTTTACTGAGCTAGACATATTGACCTGAAATCGAAGAACTTGGACAAGTAAAAGTGTGAAAGATAACTTGCGTTGTGTGACGAAACCAGCAAGAAAATAATCACTATTATTTTTAGCCCCACGGTGGGCACCGAACTGTTTACCATGAAAATGGTAAAAACAATTAACTTTGTTGACGGGACTCTAAAAATTCGCGATCTATTTTTATGCTAGTTGTTAAGCAGTTGATGCTATGCGTATGAAGTTTAAGCATGAGACACGAGATAAAATAAAGTTATAATCGAACCGATGAGTCAGCTATTCAGGGCCTCGAGCTTGTCGATTTAGGGCCTCGAGGTCGATTCCTGGGCTCGTGCTCGAGCTATTAGGGGTAGTCAGGAAACAACTAACAGTCGCGATATAATTAAGGGAGGCTCTTTATGGCGAATGATGGGCAATAAATGAAGAACAAGTATAAAGATAGTAAACAAGAGCAACAATATCGAGAGTATATGTTAGAGAGAAGAGAGAGAGAGAGAGTTCTTATATATTTCTTGTAGAATAGTTGGAGCAACATCAGTTGTTTACTAAATAGTAGGGATCCCCTTTATATATGTCACGACCCCAGTTCGCCCTCCGTGAACATGTCGTGATGGCACCTAGTCCCTATGACTAGGTAGGCCTAACAATGCAGAAGATAAACCATAATTGCGGAAGAAAATAAATAAAACTGACTGGTAAAATAAACGGTGTTTAAGGTGCCGCTCGGCACATACCACAACAATTCTCGAAGCTAACAAACTCCCAAAAATCACAAGCTAAGGGATACATAAGAGGCTCTGACTCAAGAATGTCTATGCAAGGGAGAAAAATACTGAAGGAGCTATACTTATTACAGAAAGCTGGAAAGGGACTCCTCGGTCTGCGGACGTAGCAGATATACCTCGAAGTCTCTACCGATATGCCTCCTTCCAAGGCTGACAGAACTGAGTGGGAGTACCTGTATCTGCACAACAAAAAAAATGTGTAGAAGAGTAGCATGAGCACACCACGGCGGTGCCCAGTAAGTATCAAGACTAACCTCGGTGGAGTAGTAACGAGGAACAGTCAAGGCACCTACCGGTCAATAAATAGTATAATCATAGGAATAATGGAAAAGACATATAAATGTGTAAAGACTGCATTGAATGACCAATAATGCTACAATTCACAATAAGGGAAAATACAACAAGTAACAATGAGAATATAATAAATGATGGTACGAAATGACGGCAGAATCACAATCCAAATCATAAGGTCACGACACAGCAAGGGGAAAACAGGTCAATAACTCATATCATACAATGATGTTCACAAAGGTCTTATTAAACTCTTTCCAAAATTTCACCAAGTCCTGGAAAAACCACAACTCGCGGAGACCCAGCATCTGAAATCTAACAATTTGCATCCTGTGCCCCATCAATCTCATGGCCATATGACAACTAACTGGCTAAATAGGGCCATTCTCACAAATATTTTGGATAAGTGTTCCACCATTAGCAAAATCAGGAAAATTCACCTCTAATAGGAGTGTTCAGCTACGTGTATGCTTGTGCAAATGTTTCTAACAAAATTCTACCAGCTAGTAAACACGAAAAGGAGAACAGACCGCACGTACGATGTTTCCTCACAATTTTCAAGCGATAAAGGTCATACCGGTAAGCAACCCACAATCACATTATTAAACAAATAGGAATGCCTCCACAGACCGTCACACTTCTCTAAAATCCTCCCCTGACGTAGCCCACCTTATTTCGCCACGTGTGCAAAGAATCATATAATAAGCACCCCCTTATTTCGCCACACGTGCACCACAATGTCCCCACCTTATTCCGCCACATGTGCAACCCATATATAAGCATATAACATATCCCGCCTTATTATGCCGCATGTGCAACACATCAATAGCAACAATAGCACGGCAAAGACCTCGTGCAACCCTTCAACAACAACCGCACGGCAGAGACCTCGTGCATCACAATAGCAATAGCCGCACGGTAGAAACCTCGTGCATCACAGTATCAATAACCGCACGGCAGAAACCTCGTGCATCAGAGTATCAACAAGCGCACGGCAGAAACCTCGTGCATCACAGTCTCAAGTACAACACAACAAACGACAATATATACAGGAACAAAGCAGGAGAATCCACTCAGGTATTTCCGTTTACCAAAAGACAGTACAACTAACTCACAAGGGAATAACCGTAACAGAGAAATACTAAGCGTAATAAGAACAACTCAAACAAGGGAGAAATAATATGAAACAACGATCCCATAATACTAAGTTCAACAACAAGGAAGTTATCATGATTCAAATAATTACAATTAAGGAAATATCAACTAAACATAGGATATTTTACTTCTTTCCAATTAAGACCAATTAATTACACGAGAGATAGAAATAATGCTTTTCAAATAAAGACAAGCAGTTAGGACTGATAATGTGACTATAGAAGGGTAATGTCTATGGTGAAACAAGTAAAAGTCAATTAGGTAACAAAAATAAGCCAAAAAGGGCAAATAAATTCCTAGTAAGACATGTAAAGGTGAAGCTAATAACAGGGAACTCAATCGTATCAAGAACAACTTCATATTCGGTGACTACAAGGATCTAAGAGCCTAAAAGGGATAATTCTCTACAAATAAATCCGAGCACACACTCGTCACCTCGCGTACAAGGAATACAATCAACAAAGAAGACTCAAATCCTAAGGGGAAGTCCCCCACACAAGGTTAGGCAAGCCACTTACCTCGAACCGACACAAAATCAACTAGAAACCATGCCTTTGCCACGAGTATCCGACTCCAAATGGCCCAAATATATTCAATACAATTACATATCGTAAATAACATTGCAAGCAACTGATTCTACTATTTAATTCAAAGCTAAGGCGCGAAAATAGGTGAAATGACCAAAATGACCTTCAGGCCAACGTCTCAGAATCGAATAATTTTCACATTTTCAGAACCCTCGTACTATCACGAGTCCAACCATATAAAAATCTCCCAAATCGGAGGTCAAACACCCACTCAAAACTCAATAGGTTGGTCTAAGAAGTTTCTTCTAAATTTTCCCCAATTTTGATCCTCAAATTCGAATTTAATAGATGGATTTAACTATATTTTGATGGAATATAACTAAAAAGGATTAAGAAAACGTTACCCAAGGATATTCTCTTCAAAACCCACTCAGAATCGCCCTCTCCCGAGCTCCAAATTGATTTTTCCAACTTTTGAAACTAACCCTCGAATCTGATATTTGACCCTAGAGTTTTGTGCTTCTGCGGTCAAGGGACCGCTTCAGCGGTCTCGCTTTTGCGGAAAAAAAATGCCGCTTCTGTGACTTCCTTTAAAATCCAAAATTCTGCTTCTGCGGTTCTCATCTCGCAGAAGCGGATCCGCTTCTTTGGAATTCCTACCGCTTCTGCGGTTCCTGAAGGATGTGCCCAAACTCGCTTCTGCGATGATCCAGTCGCTTCTACGGTTCCCAAGCCGTAGAAGCGAAAATACCAGAAGACTATTTTCTTCAGCTGTTGCAATATTTTTTAACTCCAAAAATGCCCTGTTGAGCATCCGAAACACACCCGAGGCCCCCGGGACCTCAACAAAACCTACGAACACGTCCAATAACATCATTCAAACTTGTACCAATCCTTAAACGACCTAAAACAACGCCGGAAACTCGAATTAAACATGGATTTTAGCCTAAGAACTTTAAATTTCATCAAAACACGCTTTCGATCAAAAACCAAACCAAAACACGTTCGAATGACCTGAAATTTTGCACACCCATCCCAAATGACATGACGGAGCTACTGCAACTTCTGGAATTCCATTCCGACCCTCGGATCAAAACTCACTATCAGACCAGAAACTTCAAAAATTCAAACTTCGGCATTTCAAGCCTAAATGAGCTACGGACTTCCAAAATACATTCCGAACATGCTCCCAACCCCGAAATCACCTAACGGAGCTAACGGAACCATCAGATTTCTATTCCGAGGCCGTCTTCACACTGTTCCGACTACGGACAACTTTTCAACACGTAAGCTCTCATTTAGGGACAGAGTGTCCCAAAGCTCTCCGAAATCCAACACCGAACGTCCCGGCAAATCAAACTAGCAGAAATGAACTTAGGGAAAACAGTTAATAGGGGATCGGGGCGTTAATTCTTAAGACAACCGGTCGGGTCGTCACAATATTGGAGGGGAAACCTGACATAGTATAAAAGCATTAATTACAAAGATAGGGGGGATGGGACAACTAGATGACACCAGGCTCTACTAGTGCTAGTTGCGCGCCTTGGGAACTCCCCATCCATGGCATCATCATTAGGTCGGGCGTCAATGGACTTTGAGGGAGGGAACTCGACCGCAACCTCACGGCCTCGAGGTCTCGATATGATTTCCTGAAAATGCCTTAATGACAAGAAATTGGGTCATCCGATTTCGCCGTGTACACTTTTCCTTTACGATTATGCTGTTTTTCCTATTATTGTTAACCGATTTTTGTTTTTTTCCCCTAAAAGCTAGGGTTTCAAGTTTTTAAAGAAGTTTCTGCAAAAAATCTTTTAAAACATTTAAGTGTTTAACTGCGGTTTTCTTCCTTTACTTTTCGACTGATTTTCATCCCTATGTCTTTATGCCCCAGGGTTTCTAATTACTCCACAGCTTGCTATAATGTTTGCCCGTTTACTTTGGCTGTCAATTAAACTAAGTAATTGATTTATTTGCCTAATTAGGGTTTGAAATTATATCTTCTTTTACCTATTCTTTCCTTACATATATGATTCGTAATCGGTACTACTTTCCTTAATTATATCACTAGCCTAATTTCTGGGCCTTGATTGTTATGACCGACCTTTGAGTGATTTCTGGACTTGTTACTTACCTTATTAAACCTCAATCTTGTTTGCTAATTGATATCGTGTAAGATTTTCCTTAATCTAAGTAATAATTCCGTAATTCTGTCCTATTAAGTGATTTATGTTTAACCCTAATTGATTGATTAACTGATTTCTTTGCCTTATTTGTGTACCATTGATTCTCCTATCTTATTTGGTTTTACTCTACTATATGCTATAAAACCCTTCATTGTTCTGATTTTCGAACACACGCTGAGGCACACAAGCTCACACCTACAAACCTACACTTACACACTTACACTCACACAACTTGTGTTCTTTCTATCACTCTGATTTGCTGCATTTTCTAGCCGGCTGATAGTCAAGGCTAGACTTTTGGATTCCAATTGCCTTCACCTTCTTGTTTACTTTCTCCCTAACTGGTATGCCTTAATTCCTGTTATCTTGTTCTATTCTATATGTTTATGTAGTCAGTTTTATCAGAGACCTCAACATGCTTCTGTTTGATACATGATTCCTGACCATCTCTTTCTCTACTGTTATGCCTTAGTTATGATTATCTTGTTCTGTTCTATGTGATTATATGATTAGTTTACTTCAAACCTCGATATTCTTCTGTTTGCCATATGTTTCCTGTTTGCTTTCTTCCTAACTGGCATGCCTTAATTCCTGTTAACCTACTCTGGTCTATGTGCTTGTGTGGTTAGTTTACCCTAGCATGTCTGGCCCATGATTTCTCTTTACTTCTTTCTATACTAGTATGCTTTAGTTCCTGCTACCCTGTGCTATGTGTTTGTTTGGTCAGTTATTTCAAACATCAGCATGTTTCTATTTAATACATGCCTATATGGTCCCACCTAGTGATAATTAATAAACTAAGTAATCTTTAGTAATGTGAAACCTTGATGGATTCAGTTGTATGCTCCCTATTTAGAACAGATTTAGGTATTGCCAATATCTGTGGTCAGTTCTGTCTGTAATTCAAGTATCTCTGCTCTTGTTGTGATTGCTTTAATTACTGGTATATCATCCATGTCTGAACTAATAACAATCTGCTAAATATGGACTCAGTTTTGTTTGTAGTCTTGTAATTTGAACCTGTTTGTTCCTAAAAATCAAACTGTTTTCTAAAACTGTCCCCTACCCCTTATATATATACTATTTTGTCAAACTTCTACTCTTAGCTATCTAGGTTCCTACCACCTTCAGTGTGAGCACTGCCTAGGGTCCCTAAGACTCCTTTGAACTCTGACACATCGGAGCTGGTTTTCCAATCTCCTATGAATTCTATGTTGAATATGTGGGTTCCTATGAGCATTGCCCGGGGTCCTTTAGGCTCCTTGGGAACTTTGACATACTAGAAGCCTGGCTTAAGGTGTTGTGGATGTCACGCCGCAACCTCGGGAGGTGCGACCAGCGCTCAATCGAGTGAACCCATCTGATTAAGCCTTATTAACACCTTCTACCCAACTTGATACAATTAAGGAAACCATTCTTTCGTTTATTTAGACAATAGCCAAATTAAACATTCAACACTCTTAGTTCACCTTGATATAACAAATCTTAAATCATGGCTAAGTTTCCAAGATTTCGTACAGTTATAGTTTAGAAATACTAGAATATAGGATTACAACACAGTTCATTAACCCATCCAACACCCATACATAACCCACACAAATGTCTACCGTGCCTCTATGGATACAAAAGACAAATTATGACAATGCTGGTAACAAGGCCCCGGCTATACCTCAAAAGTGGAAGTCTACAACAAAAGATGTACAACATAACCCCTTGAAGGAGAAAGGGGCTCACCAAGACTTTGAGGGGAGGACATTCCGCTACGCGCGATCGGCACTGTCCGCTATGGAGCCACCTACATTCATTTAAAATGTAGCGCCCCCGACAAAAGGGACGTTAGTACCATGGAATAGTACTAGTATGTATAACTAAACACCATCTAGTTAGAAAGAACTTTCATACAAGAATAAGTGAATCACAAGTATAACTCAAGAACTTTATACGATCACAACATTATCAAATAAAGGAATCATACAATTCTCACATCGTGTTTCCATAGCTTTTAGTTTGGGGCATTTCATACTGTTCATCATTGTTCACAATACCACCGCTATCTTGAGCGGAGTCCGATCTCAACCCGATCGGCTAGGTTGCCTCATTTGAGACATACACTTCAATCACAACCTCATTTTCCCTTTTTCCGGAATTCAATATCAACACAATACCACCATGTGTGCGGCATGGCATCCGATCTCGGCCCGATCGGCTAGGCCGCCTTACCAAGGCGTTTCCCTTTTCCATCAATCATCTCATTTCAATCTTTGTTTCACATATATCATTTCATAGGCACTTGGGGCCACATCTATCACGTCATAATTTGGCACTAGGCCACATTTCACATCATTCCCAATTTCAATGTTAGCTTTGTAATTTAGGATAATAGGTGCACACAAGAGCAATTTAAATTGTAAGCATAGATGAGACTTCACATAAATGGCACAACATACGCAACTTCAATCTTAATTTAAGGTCTAAGCATTTTAATACATGATTTATATTCTTTGCACCTTTTCAAGTTATCAAGAATAGCACATTGATCCTATTGAGACACATCTTTCACACATATAAGGTTGCAACTCCAATTCATGTGAAGCAACAATCAATACAACAATCCAACTTTAATCTTATCGCATTTACACGAACACCAACGGAGCTCAATTTCTAAAAGAAGGGGTTTTAGCCATACATACCTCAATAAAGCTTTCCTTAATTTCTTACAAGATTCCGGGACTCTTAGCAACTTCAAACTATTTTATGACAATTACAAATTGAACCAATAATTAGAGACATGATTAAGATTCTGGCTCGTTTAGGTATACTATCAAGCAATAAGTGTGCATTTTGATTTTAGGACCCCTTTTTGTGAAAGATTTTCATCATCTTATACCCCAATTGCTATCTTTTTAGCTCACAACTTCCCCCTACCCTATTATCTTTTATGCATGCAAGAAATTCATTTTTTTATACCCATGAACCCACAAGCTAGTTACTCATTTTAGTGTGAATTTCAAAACCGGAGATTAGGGCTCAAGTTCTTACCTTTTTGGGGTGAGATCCCAATAAATTTTGCTTGAAAGTCTTCCAAGATTTGGCAAGGTTGGAGAGTTAGTTTCTCCTTCTAAAGCTCCCTCTCTCACTCTATTTGCAGTAAAAATGACATAAAAGAGGTCTAATGGGTGTTTTTAATGGGATGGGGTCGGGTTTTAAAAGTTAGAAAATAGGAGCCCTGATGCAATCTGCGATCGCATAATGTACATGGGGCCCGCAAAATGGACCGCAAAAATGGACCCAATACCTGAACAACAAGCAGGGTATGCGACAGAAATGCGGTCCGCATACCTGTTCTACGGTCGCATAATGCACCGCAGAACTGCCCCTCGCAAAGATTCCAAGGGGATTATGCGACGACTATGCGGCCCGCATATTGACTATGCGATCGCATAATTAGCCGCATAGTTGACCTCAAAATTAACCATCCCACAGCCGGACTCTGCGGCGACTCTGCGGTCCGCATAGTTGTTATGCGACCGCATAATGGACCGCAGAATCGCACTTTTCTGGAAAATATTATTCCTTAACTTTTTAATGCATAGATCAGTCGCCGCGAAGAATTTTACAAATTTGTAACACGTATTCGTAACTTGGCACTATGAGCTTTCGGGTTTTGAATGGAAATTTTTCACGGGGCCTTACAGTGGATCCCTGCTACTGTTTCAAGGCTGTTGTGTTGAAGGCCTGGCTCTCAGGTTTATATTGGGCCTGCTAAGGCTCCCTATAGTGTAATAGATAGTGTTATATAGTTTATTTATTATGGGCTGTAATATTTTCTGTAATAAACAGATCTGGGGGTTTGTTAGTAAAAACTGGGGGGGGGGGGGGGTTTCGTGTATCTTTGCTTGAAACACGGGTAGGAATCCTGCCTATAGGTTTAATTGGTGATTATGTGAGTGTCATTACTTGTTTAGAGATTATGTCTATAGGACTTTCTGATTGCTTTGTTTTGTACTTCACTCGAATGCTATAAATCCTGTTCATAGAATCTTCGCATTTGAAATCCTGTCCATATGATCCATGCACATTTTTACATGCATTAGCAATCATGTCTATATGATCCTATCTGTTTGAATGATAATTTTCCAGGCAATGTGCTTAAAGAATTCTGCCCACATGTAATTAATAGAAATCATGCCTATAGGAACTAAAAATTAGTTAGATACCATGCCTATAGGAAATAAAGGAATCAGTTTCAAACCTAGAAATCATGTCTATAGGATTTAATCTAATAGATATCATGCCTATAGGGTGAAATCAATTTGTAAACTTAGGAATCCTGCTAATTGAAATTCAAATCAAGTCAACACTTAAAGATCTTGCCTGTAGGAGTTTAAATATATATAGCAATTAGAAAGCATGCCTCTAGGATCTAAATAGTTAAAACCTGCCTTTACTAGTCAAAATAAGTGATTTGCTTAGAAACCATGCTATAGGTTTAACAATTTTAGAAACCATGCCTATAGGATTCTGTTAATCACTTAGGCAAATTTGTAGGGTATTAATGATTTTGGGGTTTAAAGCGCTGATATTTACTGCCTGAAGATGCCCAGAATCAAGGCTTAATAAAATCAATAAGCAAAACTTATAGGTCCAGATGCCCGCCTTAGTAAACTGTTGTTCTATATTCTATTTCTACTCATCTAGATATCCTGTCTCTAGGATCCCTAGTTAACGAAATTTGCTGATTGAATTGCGCGCATTTCTTGTCTACTTGTGGAGGTCAATGTGAGCCCCTATTTGTTCTTTACATGAAGTCCTATCTAATTTATTTTTTCCGCCTAACTTTTCTCACTTTTAAGCAATATAGGTCGGTCTAGAACCACCCTAAGTAGAGGTCCTAAATACCTCCGGGGCCATAGGTAAGGGACGGGTAGTGCACGCATAAGGTTCGCATTAGAAGCTACTAGAATGCTTAGGTAACAATTGGAAGATAGTAATTGGGTGGTAAAGAAAGTGATGACCTGTGCGCTAATGCTATGTGACACTGCTACTTGGGGAGAGTTACCAAGTATTGCATGGAAATGATCCTATAAGCTAACAAACCCAGGACCCCTTTAATTCCTATTTTAAAGTCATGTCTATTTGTCTAAATTGTTTATTTTCCCATAAGAATAATTTGCTTAATTTATGTTTGGCCGGGACCCACCATTGTGGACCACGAGAGCTGCCTAACACCTTTCCCTCAAGGTAATTTCGAGCCCTTACCCGATCGCTGGTGACGTAAACTTGTTATATGAGTTAACAGTTCTAGGTGCCCTAACGCACCTTAATCCGTTAGGTGGCGATTCTTCAAATCCCTTACCCAATCTCAAAAGGAAAGGAGTTGTCCCAAAAATGTCGAAATCCGATCGCGAGAAAAAGGGGGTGCGACAACCTGGAAACTCTGTTGGGGATATCTTTAGGCTCTTAACATAACGAACTTGTCTATGAATTAGTCTTTAAGCATGTCTTTATACTTGCACACCCCTTCCGATTCTATGTGAATTTATTTGTCTATCCTTATTCATTGATGATCTCCCTCCCCTGCTTTATCACTTTACTATGGAAACTGACTTATCTCCTTGTTTTCCTTCTTTTAAATGTATTTACAATTATTAATTATCGCATTTCATTGTTATTCATCATGAAAATACTTGACAACATGTTGTTTTTGTTTGCATAACTCCATGCTCAACATGATATTCCACTCGTGTGTACTAATACCATAGCGCCCCCTGATGAGTGTCCGCTCTTTCTAAAATCACCCTTTAAATTCGAAAAGGCTTATTTGCGGTAAAACTAGTCGACCAGCGGTGCAGTCGACGGTTCCGTGCCTTCCCCCCTCAGGTCGTCCGCTTGAGGGTACCAGTCTATATTTTTATAGAAACCTTGCTCTGATAAATAACTGTACAAGCATCATGGTCAAACCTAGCTGGGGTTAATATGCTGTCCACATAATAATCCTCTATGAAAACCTTGTCCAAAGTCCACCGGGATTTTCATAATCCCAATGGATGCAATCACGATATGTGCATTATTTGGAGAGATAAATGCCGAGATGTTAATAGTCAATGTGTAAGTAGTCGAATTCGGAGGGGCCAAGGGTCTAACTTTGTTTATTTTGCAGAAAATGAGGCACAAAGTCCCCAGGTTCAGCATGGTCCAAAATATACTACCGTTGCTCTTGGACTGGTGGGAAAATCTTTTGCCAAGCGATAAAAACCACGTGAAAAGGGTTCTTGGAAATCTATCTTCCTTATTGGACATTCAACCAAACAACATGCTGAACGAAGCTGCTACTATGTTCTGGGGTGGAGAAAAATCTGTATTCCATTTTGGTAGCATAAAAATGACTCCTCTCCTAGAGGAAATCGGAGGGTTTTCTAGATTACCATGGGATAGTCCCGGTTTACTAGTACCAGAAAATCGCAACACTAGGGGGTTTCTAAAAATGATGGGCCAGGACTTGGAGTGTCTGAAGAAGTCTTACATACCCTTTGACTTCCTCTACGAACAATACGAACACAGCAAATCTTACCGTATCTTTCATGATGAATTCTTCATCACTTTCCTTGGTTGGACTCATCGCCGGATTTTTGTATTCATTGTCTGCTTTCTGGGCATGATAGTGTTCCCAGGCCAAAGGGACAGAATTCACACCAGGTTGGCCATGGTAACCAAAGCTTTAATGGAGGGCATTGAGGGACAAACCTATACTATTATCCCGATAATTGTAACAGACATATACCGGGCTATAATCGTTGCAAGAAAGGGTTCAAAAACATCGAGGGTTGTAACTTGCTACTACAAATTTGGTTGTTAGAGCATCTTTAGAGGGGTTAGTACCGCCAAGAGTTTCCAAGGAGACAATGGAAAGATCAAATCGCTTTCCACCATCCTAAAAGAATGACCTTTATCCCAGATAGATTTGCACACCTAGAGAACGCTACAAAATGGGTACAGTTTTTCAACAATTTGACCGAGGACCAGGTTCAATGGATGTTTGAGTGGTTCCCTACCGATGAATTCATCATTAGATCCAGGGACGTTATGCATTTAGTGTTGATTGGGTTGGGGGATTATATCATTATGTTGCTATCAAGGTTATGAAACAAGATGGTAGGAAATAAGTCATACCATGAATCTCCAAAATGAGTCATTACAAAGCCGATTTTCAGGGTGACGCCATTCCATACAAATGTGAGGCACAGAACTTGTGGCACTTGAAGATTATCGTGGAAAAGGATACCATTAAGCCGGATCGGTATCATGCCGATCATGTGTACTTCTACCCCTCATGGTTAGAAGATAGCATAGCATGAATATTCTAGCTAAGGGTTGGTCAAGGAAACAGGGTCATAGATAAAGTCGCTGAAGCACAAGTGAAATATGAGAGGCTACGCAAGAGGGTCCTTGAATCCGAAGCGAAGCATCTGGAGCAACACATGTTCGACATGGAATCAATCAACGAGTGGAAAGAAATGGCTACGAGGTCGGCAGAAAGGTTGGAATATTTGGAGCAGGGTCTAATGGAACTGGAAGGGAAGATAAGGAAAAGGGTCGTAGATTGTCAGAATACAGAAGGCAACGAGGGAGGACATCTAGCAAGAGCATTCCTGTTGCTGGACATGCACGACCTGGGGAACCTGATTGATGGAGCCAAGAGGTCTAAATATGGAGAAGGTTCTTCCGGGACCAAGTAGATTAGGTTTATCTGTTTTGCGTCATTTTAGAATTCAAATGTAATAATGCAGATGCCATTAGTGACTCGTTTATTTATCATCCTTTTTAGGTTCGTCCTATTTATTACATTAAAGAAATGAGGCATTTATCAAAATTAAATCTCTCCAAATCTACTTGTCGCTAGGCCTACCTCGGGCACAAATAGAATCCCCAAATTAGAACACGAATTTACGTTTCTGCCATTTGTGTTTAAATCCTGCAAATATTTGTCAGAATCCTTACTCACTTGTCTACCTTTATTTTTCTTCATTTTGATTATTCCCATCCCCTAAGGTTGGTTCGCACATACAGGCATTGTCAGCATATCACACCAGATCTAGAGGCACTGCACCTCTTCCTCCTCCGAGTATTCCGAAAAGCAAAGGAAAAGATAAGATGGATGATCTGAGTGGTATCCGAAAAGAAAACACTGGAAATATTGGAACTTCAGATGGTCAGAGTACTCCGGCCCAGAATAATTTGGTCCTACGATTTGAACAGAAAATACTGGAGTTGCAAGGAGAACTTGAGCAGGTCCACAACTTGGCAAACCTCTCTCTCACCCTAAACATCCAAGATGTCAACCAACAAAATGCTCAAAACCCAGCACATCCTCAAAATACACCAAACCAACGTCCACAAAATCCTCCCGCACCCCATCAATACGCAACTCCTCCCCAAAATCCTAATCCTCCACCAATACCCACTCCCCCCAGTACCAACATCTTCCTACCCAGTACCCACAAACTACTTACCATACTCCCCAGAATACCCCGCAACCTATCCCTGATCCGCAAAACTCCACTAACGACCACCACTACACTCCAACCCCTAGCACCCACCAAAACAATCCTATATACACGGAAACCTTACCTCACTCTGCTCAACCAACATCATAGGATCCAAAATTTCCCGATAAGGACCTGCTCATTAAGAACATGGAAGAAGAGCTCAAGAAGCTCACGAGCCGAGTCCAGGGTGTCGAACGAGGCAAAGGAATTGAAGGTCTGAATTATGAGGATTTGTGCATTCAGCCAGACGTGGAACTGTCGGAGGGTTACAAACCTCCTAAGTTCGAAACGTTTGATGGAATGAGTGACCTGAAAGTACATTTGGGAACATACAGTGATAAGCTCGTGGGTGTTGGGAAAGAGGAAAGGATTCGCATGAAGCTGTTCATGTGGAGTCTCACTGGAGATGCCCTATCATGGTATATCAGTCAAAATCCCAAGAAGTGGGTCAATTGGGTAAGCATGGCGTCGGACTTCATGGATCGATTTAGGTTTAACACATAGAATGCACCGGACGTCTTCTACATATAGAATCTAAAGAAGAAACCAGCAGAGACTTTCCGCGGGTATGGTACTCGATGGAGGTCAGTGGTTGCAAAAGTCAGACCAGCATTAGAGGAAGAGCAGATGAACAAATTCTTCGTTAGGGCCCAGTATCCACAATACTATGAAAGGTTAATGGTAATTGAAAATCACAAGTTCTCCGACATCATCAAACTCAGAGAAAGGATTGAAGAAGGAATCAAGAGTGGGATTGTGAACAATTTCGAGGCGTTGCAGGCCATGAATAAAACATTGCAGTTAGGGGGTATATCAAAAAAGAAAGAAGTAGGGGAAGTAATGGTGGCCCAAGGTCCAAAATCTCCACTTACATATTAAACACCTCCACCTACATACCAACACTCACATCCCAGATATTCTCAACCCACTACCGCCTATCAGACTTATAACGCCCAACCAGCCTATTACCATTTGCCTCCAACCCGCCAAAACTATCAAAAACCCAGACCCAATTTTTGTCGCAGGCCGCCCAAACAATATACCCGTATTGCTGAACCCATTGACCAACTGTATGAAAGACTGAAGTCTGCAGGATATTTTACCCCCATTCTTGCTGTTGCAATGGAAAACTCTTCGCAGTGGGTCAACCCTAACAAAGCCTGTGCATACTATTCTGGCATGAAAGGGCATACTATCAATGAATGTCGCACCCTGAAAGATAAGATTCAAACCCTATTGATACCAAAGTCATACAAGCAAAAGAGGCCGCGCCAAATGTCCGCAACAATCCCCTCCCAAATCATATGGGTGAAGGTGTAAATATGATAGAAACTGATGAAGAATGGGATCCTGAGGGGTCAATTGGGCTTATTCGGGAAGGTGATGACCCTAAACCTACCGTCACACTCACTCCTATTGTGGTACAGATACAGCCCCCATTCGAAGTTGAAGTAGCCGTATCAGTCCCGTTCGAAAATTAAAGTAACAGCACCTGTGGTCACACCAGCTCCATTTGAAGTAGAAATATCCACTCCTTTCACTGTGACCGTAGCACCCACACCTCCTTTCAAGCCCAACGGCACACCCTGGTATTACGTTGCCGAAGCCAGAAGAAAGGGAAAAACAACGATGGAAGAATCTAGTGGCGCACAGGGAATGACAAGAACTGGAAGAATCTATACACCCAAAAACATGGGAGGAACAAGCACGGAAACTGCTACCAGACAGCCCGTCATTGAAACTGGACCAGACAATCTTTGAAGGAAAGTACAGGTGAGAGAATACTCTGTCGTCGATCATTTGAACAAGACTCCCGCCCAGATATCCATCTTGTCGCTATTGCAAAATTCTGAGGCGCATAGGAGTGCTCTGATGAAGGTGTTGAATGAAGATTATGTACCCAAAAACATCACCAGTGGAGAGATGGCGAACATGGTAGGGCAGGTACTAGAGAGCCACAAGATCACCTTCCACGAAGATGAACTACCACCTGAAGGATTAAGTCAAAACAGGGCATTACATATCACAGTACAATTTGAGGACAAATTCATCGTCAGGGTCTTAATAGATGGGGGGTTCATGCCCTATCATTTGTCTATTGACTCTTCTGAAAAGGCTGGACAAAGATTTCCATGAGATACGAGCAGGAAGTATGAACGTGAAGGCATTTGATGGATCTCAAAGAGCCACGATTGGGCGATTAACCTTTATCTGCAGATGGGCCCGACCTGGTTCGATGTTGAGTTCCAAGTACTAGACATATCTGCTATATACAATCTTCTATTGGGACGACCTTGGATACATGCCGCTGGGGCTGTGACTTCTACACTACACCAGGCCGTAAAGTTCGAATGGAACCATCAAGAGGTAATCATTCACGGAGATGGAAGTAACCCTATTTACACCAGTCAAATTGTTCTAGTTGTCAAGAATAGAAGAAGGCTGGGTGGAGAGACTTATCACCGCATTGAGCGTGTCAACGCAATTGAGGAGGACAAGTGGTGGAGTAACAAAATAGAAAGCATACTAGCATGGTCTGGGTATGAACCCGGAAATGGGCTTGGAAAGAAACTCCAGGGCATTACCAAACCAATACAGTTGAAGCGTCACATCACAACTTTTGGGCTGGGATATCCATACAAATGGCAAGAATATAACATTGGTCGCCACTATGGCGCGGTCCTTATTACCCTCTAGAGCAGCCAGTGCTGCATCTGAGTCACACTTTTTACCAGACTGATAAAATATAGGGATCCGCAGAGGAGGAAGCTTTGGCTGGGTTGAGGAACTTGTTTCTAGAAGACGAGATTATGGATTGCAATGTGATAGTTGAGGAGGAGGAGGAAGACAATTCTTCGCTGCAATCGCTTCGATCCACCCCCTCGGTGAAAAACCGTAATACGCCCTGAGGAATTCTAACCAGCAGGGCCTCACGATTCAGACCGTGGAGAAGTGAGCCATCCTCAAGAATTAGATAGCCACACCATCCCGGGCCCGCCGAGTTCCTGGGTAGCTTGGCAATTAGCCTGATGTGTTTTAATAGCCATGCTAGGTATTTAAGATATTTTCAGTATTTTGTTTTAAAGACGCATTTTGTGTCGAAATAATTGCTCGAGTCATTGAGCCGTACCTATTTTAGATATTTTCAAAATTTAATTAATGCATTGCTATTTAGTATTCATTAATATCTTTTACAATTTTTCTCTACAGCATTATTATTACTTTTCCTGATGAACCGATGACTGTGACATGTAATGAGACAAACAATATAAGGATAGTGACTCAGAAGAAGAGGATGAAATACCTGAGGAAGTTGTTCGGGAAGTCGAGAATTTTGACAATAAACCTAAGTCCAATTTGGACGAAACCGAGGCAATCATCTTGGGAGATTCTGAAACTGTCAAAGAGACTCGCATAAGCATTCACCTATCACCGTCGGAAAAGGAAGAATACACTTGTTTCCTGAAAGAATATGAGGATTTTGCATGGTCATTTGATGACATGACCGACCTGAGCACATCCATAGTGGCTCATAAGTTGCCTACCAATCCAATGTGTCCACCGGTAAAGCAAAAACTCAGAAAGTTCAAACCAGACATGAGCTTAAAGATAAAGGAAGAAGTCACATAGGTAGATTAAAGCCAAAGTCCTCAGGGTAGTTGAGTACCCAACCTGGCTAGCCAACATCGTACAGGTTTCGAAGAAAGATGGGAAACTAAGGGTGTGTGTTGACTATCGGGATTTAAATAGAGCAAGTCCTAAAGACGATTTCCCGCTGCCAAATATACACATTCTGATCAACAATTGTTCCAAGCATGAACTCCAATCCTTTGTAGATTGCTTCGCGGGTTATCATCAGATTTGGATGGACGAAGAAGACGCAGAAAAAATATCCTTCATTACACCATGGGGAGTGTACTTTTACAAAATGATGCCATTCAGTCTAAAGAATGTTGGAGCTACCTATATGAGAGCCATGGCAATCATCTTCCATGATATGATACACAAGGAAATATAGGTGTATGTTGACGGCATCATCATAAAATCCAAGAGGGCCATATATCACATAGCAGACTTGAGGAAGTTCTTTGACAGGCTAAGAAGGTGCAATTTAAAACTAAACCCGCAAAATGTGCATTCCGAGTTCCTGCAGGAAAATTATTGGGATTTATTGTCAGCCGCCAAGGAATCGAGTTGGACCCGTCTAAAGTTAAGGCTATCCAAGAATTAACACCACCGAAGAGCAAAAAGGACGTGATGAGCTTCTTAGGATGCCTCAACTACATCAGCCGCTTCATAGCATAGTCCACAGTAATATGTGAACCCATCTTCAAAATGTTGAGGAAAGATCCTGAAACCAGTTGGACCGAGGATTGTCTAAAGGCCTTTGACAAAATCAAGGAATACCTATCTACAACGCTAGTCCTAGTTATGCCAGAACGTGGCAGACCTTTTCTACTCTATCTATCCGTATTAGATGGGGCTTTCTAATGTGTTTTGGGATAACATGACGATACAGGAAGAAATGAGCAAGCCATATATTACACGAGTAAGAAGTTCACACCTTAGGAAGCACGATATTCTCTGCTTGAATGCACTTGTTGTGCTTTGACATGGACATCTCAAAAACTGAGGCATTACTTCTGTGCCTATACCACATACCTCATATCCAGGATGGACCCTATAAAGTACATCTTTCAGAAGCCCACGTCGACTGGGAAATTAGCCAAGTGGCAGATATTATTAAGTAAGTTCGACATCATCTATGTAACTCAGAAGGCAGTCAAAGGACAAGCATTGGCAAGCCATCTTGCTGAAAATCCTGTCGGAGGAGAATACGAACCGTTAAAAACGTATTTTCCTGATGAAGAAGTGTCATTTGTAGGAGAGGACATTGCTGAAGCCTATGACGGTTGGAGAATGTTCTTAGACGGAGCTGCAAACTTCAAAGGAGTGGGTATTGGAGCGGTTTTGGTATTGGATACTGGTCAACATTACCCGGTATCTGCAAAGCTTAGGTTTTCGTGCACCAACAATATGGCAGAATATGAGGCTTACATCATGGGGCTCAATTTTGCCATTGATATGAATATACAAGAGTTGCAAGTAATTGGCGATTCGGATCTTCTAGTACATCAGGTTCAAGGAGAATGGGCTACGAAAAACACCAAGATACTACCATACTTGTATCATGTGCAAGAATTGATGAAGCGGTTTACAAAGATAGAATTCAAACATGTTCCAAGAGTCTACAACGAGTTCGCAGATGCACTGGCCACCTTGTCATCAATGATACAACACCCAAACAAGAATTTCATTGATCCCATCCCGGTGAAAATCCATAATCAGCCAGCTTACTGTGCTCGTGTTAAAGAAGGAATGGATGGAAAACCTTGGTTCCACGACATCAAAGAATATTTAGCAAAAGGAGAATATCCAGAACAGGCAAACTATACACAGAAACACACACTGCGAAGGTTGTCCAATCACTTCTTCCAAAGTGGAGGGACCCTGTATAGAAGAACTCCTGATCTAGGACTGTTAAGGTGTGTTGATGCAAAAGAGGCTTCCAGATTGCTCTAGGAGATACATGCTGGAACCTGTTGACAACATATGAATGGTTTTGTTCTAGCAAAAAAGATACTCAGAGCAGGATATTTTTTTGACCATGGAAACAAATTGCATCCGATATGTCCAGAAATGCCACCAATGCCAGATACATGCAGACATGATAAAGGTACCACCAAATGAGCTCAATGCAACAAGTGCACCTTGCCCTTTTACTGCCTGGGGAATGGATTTCATCGGTCCAATCGAGCCCACGGCTTCAAACAGGCACCAGTTCATCTTAGACGCCATCAATTACTTCACGAAATGGGTAGAGGTTGCATCTTACAAAGTTGTAACCAAGAAAGTTGTCGCAGATTTTGTCAGGGATCGTATTGTTTGTCGATTCGGGGTTCCTGGGTCCATTATCACTTATAATGCTGCCAATCTCAATAGTGATGTGATGAAAGCCGTGTGTGAAACCTTCAAAATCAAGCCCAAAAACTCTACAACATACATGCCTCAAATGAACGGAGTTGTGGAAGCTGCCAACAAGAACATCAAGAAGATACCGAGGAAGATGGAAAATCACAAACAATGGCACGAGAAGTACCCTTTGCCCTATTCGGGTACTGTACCACAGTATGCACATCAACTGGGGCAACTCCCTATCTGCTGGTTTATGGTACCCAAGCTGTCTTTCCCACCGAGGTAGAAATTCCTTCTTTAAGGATCATACAAGAAGCCGAACTCAGTGATGCCAAATAGATATGGAGTCACTATGAGCAACTAGACCTCATAGATGGAAAAAGAATAAATGCAGTATGTCACGGTCAACTTTATTAGAACAGAATGTCTAGAGCTTTCAACAAAAAGTTCAGACCAAGGCAATTCGCAATGGGGCAACTGGTGCTGAAGTGGATCTTCCCTCATCAGTATGAAGCCAAAAGGAAGTTTTCACCCAATTGGCAGGGTCCCTACATGGTTCATAGGGTACTAACAGGGGGAGCACTCATACATGCAGAAATGGATGGAGAAGTTTGGTGAAAACCTATCAAATCAGACGCAGCCAAGAGATACTATGCTTAGGTTATTTATATTCCTCCATCTGATGTAACTGAACTACGCTTGACCTAATTACCGTTTAAGAGGGGATACATAGGCAGCCCTGTGGGTTTGGTCATATCTTAATAAAATATTCATTTTCCCAGAACTAGAACCTGGGGCAGAATTTTGAGAAGGACCCTTAAAATTCTGGAATAAGTCCAGCCGATGCCATCATATGAAAGACAGTCAGAAATATGTCCTCAAAATTCTAATTCAAGGAAGCCACAATGTCTCTAAAAGTGTTACAGTCATTAGTTCATCAATAAGTTCATAGTTTCGAAAACATTATTTCTATGGCCGCCAGGTGTTACTCAGGGTACCTCGAACAGGGCCTCCAGAGCAAAGCAAAGAAAAGCAAAGCAAGCAGAAAAAGGCACGAACCAACCTTTCCCTCAAAACTCACGATTTTTCTTTGGATGCAGGCACAGTAAACATAACAGGAGTACTCGCAAATATACACATATCAAAATCACTATCCTCATAAATCAGACTGTCGAGCGCAAATAAATCTCTAGCTTAGAAATATTATGTTCCTATTTGCTACTTGTCTATTGCATAAGGCTAAGCATTGCCTTCTCTTTGAATGAGACTAAGCCCTGTCTCAAATCTTACATGAGGCTAAACCCTGCCTCTGTATTTGCATAAGGCTAAGCATTGCCTTCTCTTTGCATGAGACTAAACATTGTCTCCCTTTCTTGCACGAGACTAAGCCCTGCCTCCATATTGACATAAGGCTATGCATTGCCTTCTCTTTGCATGAGACTAAGGCTTGTCTCAAATCTTGCATGAGGCTAAGCCCTGCCTCCATATTTGCATAAGGCTAAGTGTATGCGGTAAAATCGGAGAGTCCAATTTTTGGTCATTATAACGCCTCGTGAGCAAGGTTTCCAAAGGCCCGAGACTACGGTCGAGATTTATCCCGAGGGGCCATCGGTGTCCAACCTCGAGGCAGTGCATGTTAACGGTTATGGTAGAATAGTGGTAAGTTCCCTAGGCGCACGACTAGGGCTGACAAAACCTAGAGGGCTAGCTCTGACCCGTATCAAGGCATTCAGTGGCTATACATGCCCCATATCTTTGTAATTAATGATTTTTTACTATGTTCCCCCTCATATATAAAAGGGAATCCTTGTCACAAATACACATCTGATGCTCAATACTAAACACACAAGAACATTCTCTGTGGTCTCTAACATATTCTCTTGATTTCACTACTTCATTTATTGCTTATATACATTATGTTCTATTTATTGTTATTCATTTATTTATTATCATTGATCATAAAGGGCCATCATCATAGCTCTCATAACTATTATGTCCCTCTCGACTACCCCGAATCGGCCATCCAGATCGTTCCCGAGGCCCCATAAACAACAGCTCGAGACCCTCGATCTCCAACTGTTTGGTTCGATTATCATATCGTTTCTAAGCTATAATCCTAATTTCTAACCTTTTACTTAGCATCAATTCCTTAACAACTAGCATAAAAATAGATCATGTATTTTTAGAACCTCATAATCAAATTTAATTGTTATTACCATTTTCGCAGTAAACATTTTGGCGCCCACCATGCGGCTAAAAATAATAGTGATTATTTTCTTGATGGTTTTACTACATAACGCAAGTTATCTTTCACGCTTTTTCTTGTCCAAAATCTTCAATTTGAGGTCGAAATGTCTAACTCAGTAAATGGAGGTGAAAACAACAATCTTGTGGACCACAGAGAGAATGGTTTGAATGTTCCAGGTGTTGGTGTACCACCACGAAACCCCGAGAACGCGCCAGAACCAATTCCCGTGGGCGTGGTCTCGCGCGAGGCCGAACACGTCGATATAAGCTCCCACAACAACAGGAGCGTACATCAAGTAGAGCAACAAGAAGTCCAAAAAACCCCAACTAGGGAAGAACGGGAGGTTAGCCTTCACGTTATTTTTAAAATGTTACAGGCACAACAGCTGGCGATTGCCCAACTGCAAATTTACCAGAAAACTCGCAGCACGGTAGCACCGGGAACAACTTCCCTAGCCGAGCAAGTACCGGAAAGATCAAGTGACAATGGATTGGCAACCGAGCCCGCCATGGTAAAGATGCTCGAGGACCACTCCAAGAGGATTGAGTCGGGCGAGAAAAAGATAGAAGCCAATGATCAGATGGTAGAGACCTACAACTCTAGAGTCAACAAAATCCCGGGCGCACCCCCGGTCTTAATGGGTGTAGATTCGAAGAAGTTTGTACAAAAGCCATCCCCGCAGGAAGATGCTCTGAAACCCATTCCAAAGAAGTTCAAAATGCCCGACCTTCCAAAGTATAACGGAACCTCGGAACCCAACGGGCATGTTACTGCTTACACCTGTGCGGTGAAAGGCAACAACCTGATGGACGATGAGATCGAGTCCGTCCTGCTGAAGATGTTCGGGCAAACACTCTCGAAAGGGGCCATGATGTGGTATCACAACCTAGCTCCTAACTCTATAGACTCATTTGCCATGCTGGCAGATTATTTCATAAAGGCACACGCCGGGGCCATCAAGGTGACCACAAGGAAATCCGACATTTTCAAAATCAAGCAAAGGGAGAACGAGATGCTGCGAGAGTTCGTGTCTCAATTCCAAATAGAGAGAATGGAACTCCCGCCGTTCTCCGGCGACTGGGCAGTACAAGCCTTCACCCAAGGTTTGAACGAACGAAGCTCGATGGTTCAAAACAACAAAAGCAAAATCTGGTTGAATATCCTCGTGACCTGGTCGGATGTCCACAACCGATATCTGTCAAAGATCAAGGTCAAAGACGACCAACTAGGAGCCCCCTAGGGCTCAGTATATCCTAGCAGGCATCCGGCAAAAGAGCCAAAGACAAACAAGGAAAGATACCAACAATACGCTGAAGATTGAAGAAACGCCCCGAGGCGCAACATACCCCGCAATGATCGAAGGATGGACCGAGGCAAGAATCCTCAGGGACTTGTCAGCAGAGCCGGGTTCGGTAGGTACACAGGGCCGACAGAGGCACCTCGCTTGTCGGAATACAACTTCAAAGTCGACATATTAGAGATTGTGTTCGCCATCAGTAAAATTAGAGACACCAGGTGGCCTAAGCCCGTGCAATTAGATCCTTCGTAAAGAAATCATAACTTAGTGTGTGACTTTCACAACACGCACGGCCACAGGACTGGGGACTGCCACCAGCTCCGAGAAGAAGTAGCCGGGCTACTAAGCAAAGGTCACCTCCGAGAATTCCTCAGAGACCGTGCCAAAAATTGGTTCCGGGAAAGAGAGGCGACCAAGAAGAACGAAACAAATGAGCCACAACACGTTATCCACATGATCTTGGGAGGCATCGATGCTCCACAGGAACCCATGATCAGAAGAATAAAAATATCCATCACTAGAGAAAAGTGAACTCGAGGTTACATACCCGAGGATGCTCTCACATTCAACGACGAGTACATCGAGACCTTGTCTCAATCTCACAACGACATACTGGTAATTTATTTCATTGTAAATACATTTCAAATTAAACGTGTACTGGTGGATCCAGGTAGCTCGGCCAACATTATCAGGTCGAGGGTTGTAGAGCAGCTCGGGCTGCTCGACCAAATCGTGCCCGCTTCTCGAGTCCTCAACAGATTCAACATGGCGAGCAAAACAACATAAGGGGAAATCACCCTCCCAGTTAACGTGGCCGGCACAACCCAAAATGCCAAATTCCATGTCATTGAAGGATACATGAGATACAATTCCTTGCTCCGAAGGCCATGGATACACTGCATGAGAGCAGTACCATCAACCCTTTATCAAATGATGAAGTTCCCGGGAAAGGGCGGGACAAAAACCGTGTACGGGGAATAACATACGGCAAGAGAAATGTTCACAGTTCATGACGTAGCGCCAACACCAGTACCTCCACCTTCGAATGAACCAAAGGATAAGCAAAGAGTGAAATAGCGAAAACAAGCTACACACTCGGCTAAGTCCGAACCGAACGAAGCAAAGGACCATACCGTGTCCTCGTGACAAACGATCGAAACATATCAGGGGCCGAAGCGCCATCAGCACTAAGGTATGATTGCCCCCCTTTTTCTTTCAATTTACATTCTACACTAATCTGAGTGTAGGTATCCGATCGAAATGGCCAAAGCACTTTCCAACTCGAAGGCCTTCGGTTCCAAAAAGTATACGTTGCACTTTTTTCGTTCGATCGAGTTTTATCCCAAGAAGGGTTTTACCGACAAGTTTTTTAACGAAGCAACATCCATATGCTACCGAAGAAAGACTCAACAAACTATTCAAGGCTTCATTTAAATCAAACTCAAATATTGGGGGGCATCCCCCTCGGAAAATCGCCTCCTCGGAGAAGCCAAGATGTGCTGAACAGGGTCTCGATAGTAAGATAATGTATCGGGCCAAACGGTAGAACGAGCCGTGTCCGCATAGAATAACCGAGCCCTTAAGAGCAGAAACATGTATACTTATGCCAAGTAATCAAAAAAATACTTTCCAAAGCATTTCACATTTCAAAGAAGCTCGGCATTTTACAAAACAACTCCAGAGCCGAAAAACATCCCGGACACTCGGGGACTGGCGACAACAATTCAAAACCTGGATGACCTCCGGGTCAGAGTCCCAAACTCTCAAGCCCTCAATGAGGCAACATCAAAGTAACAAAATGGCTCCAGAGCCAAAAAAAGTTTCAGACACTCGGGGACTGGCGTCAAAATCTCAAAATTCGCACGGCCTCCGGGTCGGACACTCCAACGTCGTAAGCCCTCAATGAGGCAATACCAAGTTTACAAGTAATGGCTCCCGATCCAGGGTAACCTCGATGACTCGGGGACTGTCGCCAATCACCACTTATTAAAAACCCGAGGCCATAAGACCCTAAGCGGGCAGACTCGGTCTCGTAAGACCTATATAAGGCAACGAGAATAACTGTAAGACCTCAAGCAAGGAATGAACCATACTTGTACAAAATATCCAAAACTGTAAGACCTCAAAGGCATGTAAAACTTGTAAGACCTTATTAAAGGAATAAACCCGATCTCAAAGTAAAGGTTATATATCGAACTTTTAAGACCCCTAAAAGGCATACCCTCGATATAGACGCCGAAACTACTTCACTCGGGACTGAAAGGCTCCGGCCAAACACAAGTGACTACGGTCATAAGGCTGTACCAGCCAAACTAATGCGACTCGGGGACGCCTGACCGTCGCTACAAAATGAGAGGCCTTCAATTACTTCGAATCTACTTCGAAAAGAACCGGTTAAACAGGCTAGCCTCGACATAGGCAAAATAGCTTCGACCATGTCGGCTCAAAATTACAAGCTTGGAGATGCCCAGCTTTCAAGCCAAACCTCCCGAGGTGCTCGACTATCGCCATATAACGACTCACAATCGAGGTTTTTATCAAACCATCAAAGAGTCAAGCAAACACAATCTCAAAAAATCCTTAACGAGGGAAAAATAAAGCCTATATTAGAGGCCATACCGTCCCAAAGCGTAAGAGCCATTGATGCCAGCTCAAATTAAAGGTCGTACCGACCCAAAGCATAAGAGTCATTGACGCCAGCTCACATTAAAGGTCACACCAACCTAAAACATAAGAGCCATTGACGCCAGCTCACATTAAAGATTGCATCGACCCAAAAGCGTAAGAGCCATTGTCGCTAGCCCACACAAAAGGTCATACCGATCCAGCGCGTAAGAGCCTAAGGGCCAGCTTGAAATTCAAAACTTGAGGGTCGAATGAGCACCAGTCGATACCCGACTCGGAGAATGAACCCAAAACAGTTGACAAAACATGCCTAAGAGCACAAGCATAAGAGCTCGAACGCCGGCTTATACTAAAAGGTCGTATCAACCAGCGCGTAAGAGCCTACGGGCCAAGCTAATGAGCCCCAGGGCCATATTATGAATCTAAGGATTATTTTCAAATCAAAGACCATTTCATCTAAGCCAAAATCAAGGCAAAAAGAAATGCAGGAGGAATAAAACCACGAGATTTCCTTTTATACATATATGCGAGAAAATGCAAGCTCCATTTACAAACGTACTTTGAAAGTACTATCTATAGAATCAGAAAATGAAATATACATCCCCCTTGGGGACTATGGACCGTCGGCCACATCCTCACTATCCTCGGCATCCGACAGAAGTGACTTAGCACCACGTTCGTCCGCCCTCGCCCGCTTCACCTCTTTCGAGAGGTCAAAGCCCCTAGCATGGATGTCCTCAAAGGTTTTCCTTCGAGACTTACACTTAGTATATTCCTTGCTCCTGTCCTCGCGAACAAAAGTCCTTCTCAGCTCAGCTTGAGCATCGACAACGTCCCTCAAATAGACTGCCACTTTCTGGTCAGCCTTGGTTCGGCTCATTACGGCTTCAGCTCGGGCATCCACAACCTTGGCCTCAATCTTCAAAAGCTCAGACTCGAGCTTCGTAATCATATCTGTTCGAACCGAGCTGTTATCACTAGCTAAGCAAAGTTGAACCTCAAAGGCGGAGGCTTTAGCCAGAGCACCCTTCCCCGCTAAAGCCTGAACGTCTGCCTGAGCCTTTAACTCATCATACTCGCACTTGGCTCGGCTAGCTTCATTCAGAAGGCGCTCCAGGTCCTCCGTCTTTTTATGCAATAGAAATAAACGAAACATTAGCCTCAAGAGCTAGAAGAAGGAACACACATTCCCTTGGAACAAAAGCTACCTGCTCTTTCAGGTAGATCTCATAAGTCAAGCTTCGGCTCGCCTTATACCATAAGCGTGCCAACTCGATTTCCCTTTCGTCACAAAGGAGCCTATAGGATTTCGCCCCATCCATGCTTTTCGCAGCCTGGCCTCATAGCGAAGCAGCTCAGACCTAAGCTTATCAAAGTCCTACAAAAGAAAACTCAATAAGAAAGGCAAGGCGCGAAACTCAAAAGGCCTGCGCCAAAACTCAACGCAGAATGAAGCCGCTGAGCTTCCTCGAAGGTCGAGTGTGCATCTGCTAGTCTAGCTCCCTCAGCCCCCGAAGAGCCGATCATGGTCGGGCCACGGTCGCTCGGCGTATACGATCCTAGGTTTCGAGTATCCCTTGAGGCACCTTCGATGGGAGACAGAATCGGCGGCAGATAACCTTCATGCCTCGAAGCACCTTCGACGGAAAAAGAAGACGACAGTGGAGGAGAAACCGCCTTTCCAAAATCAGAAATCACGGGCGCAGTAGGCTCAATACATCCTCTCCGAGCCCCCGGTCTGGGTCAGCTTTGCTTTGAACACCGTCGCCCTGCAAAGGCATTTCTTGCTCATTGTTATCATTCTTTAGCCTAGAAGCTGGCAATCCTTCTCTTTCTCCGAAAGGGCACGACCTCGCTCCAAAAGACTCCCCGATGCCAGCAATAACAAGAGTTATTACGCAGAGAGAGAAAGTGCCCTTCCAAATGAAAAAGGAGGGAACAAATCGCACAGCACGTACCATGATGTTTTGCTTCCCATCTTCCCCTAGACAATGCACACCACTTACGCTCATCATAAGTTGAGTGAGTCGCCAACTCCCGAGCCTAACCCGGTAGATCAGGGACCTCGCACGACATCCATGAATTTGCTACAAAAGAGGAAAGAAAGGCGTATTCACGGAACCCACCTTTACTATAATTAAAAAACTACGGAGGCACGAGTGTACCACTTACGTGTAAAATTCCATTCCTCAGGGAATGGCATGTACTCCATCGGGATAATATCAACAGTCCATACTCGTACGAATCAGCTAATCCGCTCCCGATATCCGTCTTCTTCAACATCAATAACGAAAGGCGTGGTCGACCGGCATCGTAAGGTTAGCAAACCTCGATGGTGAAAAGGCCGGTACAGCCTGGTAAAATGACTGAGCGTGAATTCATGCCCTGCCTTCTCCGCAAAGAATATCATCATCTACACTATCCGCCAAAATGATGGGTAAATCTACGCTAAGGTAACCTGATACGTTTGACAGAAGTCAAGCACAACCCTATCAAGGGGGCCCAGTTTAAAAGGATATGTGGACACATTCAAAAACCCCTCGACACGGTCCGTGATGCTCTCTTCCGGGGAAGGTATCTGCAGTACTACCTTCCCCCCATCCACACTTTTTCCTCACCGATTCAAGGTGTCCCTCTCCTGTCGAAGAAGTAAACTTCAAGGTATGCTCCCGTTGACCCTGAGCACCGGGAGACCTTTCTAATGAGAAATCCCCTTCCAAAGCAAAATGCCCTGAGGCAGGCCTGCCTGGCATCAGCGGCGCTCCGTCAACAAGGCGATAATAGGAGGCAGAACTCTCTCCTCCTTGCCAAACGGATCCTGATTTAGTAGTCATGAATATGGTAAAACTCGAGAATTGGCACAGGAATTTGGGCAAGAGCGTCAATACTGAAATGACGGAGGACCTAATGCAGGAAAAGAGGATAACTACTCAGAATGAAGGAATCTTCAAAAGGGCGAAGACGACCATATATAGGGAAAAAGCGGTGACAATCCGCCTGCCTCAAATGCCGATAAAAAATACTGGCCAAAGCTTTAATCACTTTGGGGAGACGTGCCGGCGGGATCGCCTCGGTCACTTCGTAGCCATCATACACTCGACGCCGCCATATGACCAAGCCTCGAGATAAAGCCTCGAGATAGTACCCGATCTTGAGGACCTCCATCAAAAGAAGACAGGCTCCAAGAAGCCATTATTATCATTACAAGTCCTGAGATGGTACCCGATCTCGAGGACCTCCATCAAAAGAAGACAAGCTCCAAGAAGCCATTAATATCATTACAAGTCATGAGATGGTACCCGATCTCGAGGACCTCCATCAAATGAAGACAAGCTCGAAGAAGCCATTAATATTATCACAAGTCCTGAGATGGTACCCGATCTCGAGGACCTCCATCAAAATAAGACAGGCTCCAAGAAGCCATTAATATCACTGTAAGTCCCGAGATGAGCCGCTCATTTATAAGCTTGACCTCGGGGTGGCACCGTACATCGAGAATTTCAGCTATTGCAAGTACGGATCGTCTACCCGATTCTCCGGACCTCGATTACCTAAGCTCGAGCCAACTCCCGCTCAAAGGCTACCGATAAAGCCTTAGGGCTGTTTTTCGTCTTGATATCAAGCTATCTCTATTCTCAAACACCCCAGCAAACTCCCTCTCGAGGGGTATCGCGGGGTTTAAAGAGCTAAATTTCGTTTCGAATGTTCGAAGCCTTACTCTAATTCAACTCGAAGTCAGGGGTCCCGACGATCCAAGTTTATCAATCCTACCCGGGCTCGGTCCAAGGGCCGGCAAAAGATTCCACAAGGAATCGGATTAATCAGTCAAGAGCCGGAGAAATAGTTGTAGCCAGGCTCGACATTCGCACCGATCAGTAGAATCACGCATTCAAATTTTTTCACAAATGAAGATACAAGGAAATATTGCTTAAATTAGAAAGAAATTAAAGAGACGTCTTTATGTTTGTAAGTACATAATTAAAAAAATCCTACGGAGGGTCTTTACATATGATTGCAAAAGCCCACGAGGGGTCCTTACACAAAATCAAAGAAGCAAAAAGGTACATATATAATAAAAGCCTAGAGCCTAGCCTATTCTCGAGGTTGCATGTTCGACAACAGTGTCTTCGATCACTATCTCCTCGGGAGTCCATCTCGATCTTCCAGAACGACATCTTCAAGGGAGAAAATGGAGAAGAGGAAAGCGACGCAGAAGAGTGGAGAGGGATGAAGAAGTGGCTGGGTGAATAATTTGGCCAGTATGGATTTACCCAGCCCTACTATTGTGAAGCTACTTCTTGAGACGTTGCACCGGCGTGGGATGCAATAGTTAGCAGGTAGTACCACCTCACTCCACAGAAAGCAAAGGGAGTGAGGTGTCGCACTGAGTAATTAGGATACATGAGTGGAAGTTCATAATCCGCGTATCCTCTAATGCGAGGATAATTTGAGATTTCTCTCTCATCACCTCGGGTCAACAACAACAACAACAAATCAGTACAATCTCGTTCGGTAGGGAAAAGCCCTGGATAAGGGCTGCGGCCTAACTGATGAGAACGCCACCATGTAACCTTAAGGCCACGGGCCTCAAACATAGGAAATAACAATGGATGAATATGAAGAGAGGAAAGGGGTGAACGACTATTTAAGAGCATTAGGATGAAGAATTTGTCCCAAAAGGCTCCTAATTATAAAAAGGGTGGCAGTGTAATCGGTTGCCCCATTAATTCCCTTGAAAGACGTATCAGCAGGCGCAATCAATGCATTTTTTTGGGAACCGAATCGACGGCGATAATTATTGCTTTGAAGAACGAGAATCGATAGTGTATTTAATAAAACTGAAAAGATGAATCGATGGGACGCCTCAGTTATCGCAAAGGTTACATCATAAGTATGACATCATCGCGGGAAGTTCTGAGAGACGGATATCAAAGTCATTTCTTATCGTTCCACTCTATGAAACGTGGGGACCATCTGTATGGGGTAAAATCGGATGGTCCAATTCTCGGCCATTACAATGCCTCGTGAGCAAGGTTCCCAAAAGCCCAATATTATGGTCGAGATATATCCCGAGGGGCCATCGGTGTCCAACCTCGAGGCAACGCAAGTCAACGGTTATGGTAGAATAGTGGGAAGTTCCATAGGCGCACGACTAGGGCTGACAAAACCTAAAGGGTTAGCTCTGACCCGTATCAGGGCATTAAGTGGCTATACTTGCCCCATATCTTTCTAATTAATGCTTTTGTACTATGTTCCCCCTCATATATAAAGGGGAATCCTTGTCACAAATACACATCTGATGCTCAATACTAAATACACAAGAACATTCTCTCTGTTGTCCAACATATTCTCTTGATTTCACTACTCCATTTATTGCTTATATACATTGTTTTCTATTTATTATTCTTCATTTATTACTTATCATTGATCATAAAGGGCCATCATCATAGCTCTCATAACTGTTATCTCCCTCTCGACTGCCCCGAATCGACCATCCAGCTCTACCCCGAGGCCTTATAAACGACAGCTCGAGACCCTCGATCTCTAACTATTTGGTTTAATTATCATACCGTTTCTAAACTATAATCCTAATTTCTAACATTTTACTTAGCATCCATTGCTTAACAACTAGCATAAAAATAGATCAAGTATTTTTAGAACCTTGTAATCAAATTTAATTATTATTACCATTTTCGCAGTAAACACTAAGCAGTGCCTTCCCTTGCATGAGACTAAGCATTGTCTCCCTTTTCTTGCATGAGACTAAGCATTGTCTCCCTTTCTTGCATGAGGCTAAGTTGTGCCTCCTTAATTGCATAAGCCTAAGCACTGCATTCCACTGCATGAGACTGAGCATTGTCTCCTATCCTTTCATGAGGCTAAACCTTGCCTCCCCAATTCCACAAGGCTAAGCTCTGCCTTTCCCTGTCTAATGCTGAATGTTACACTATCTGAAACCTAGCACTACTTTGCCTTTTCCGGGACTAAGCTCTTTCCCTATTCTATACAAGAATAAGCTCTGTCTTGGTTGCTTATGTGATCCATCATCATGTCTCTATCCGAAGACGTCATATTCCGAAGGCATCATCCTCATAGCCTGAAGACACCATGTCATGGCCTGAGGATTTCTCAATACTGCACATCATTATTCAAAGGCGTCATGGTTTAGAGGCATCATTTTCCATAGCCCGAGAACATCATTTCATGGCCTGCGAATCCCCTATCTCATGATTCATGGCCCAGGACGTCATGGTCTAAGGACGTCATCCTCTCCATCGAAAGACAACCTTCATAGTCCAAAGGGAATTCGCATCATGTTTAAATTCTCGCAGTAATCTACATATTTGCATGCATCGTGTTTTAAGGTTTGCAGGAAATCCAAGAGGTAGCCGTTCTTCAAACAGGAGCAACCTTCGCTCCAGTTTCCACTCATACCATTTTTTACCTTGCTGTTATCTCAAACGTAACCGATTCTCATCAATTACTCGCCTTTACCCCATGACCGTCCAGAGGCCTGCCCTGTGATACATCTATTACACTTCAGACTCATAATCATAACTCCGCATAAACCCATATGATACTATCCTTCTCAAAAGAAACCCTTTTCTGAAACATACTACCATTCCTATAACAATTCCATTGGTTTCATTCACCGTTGGGTCTAGAACTAACACACGCCCTGATTCCTGTAAAACCACGAATATGTAGGCAGCTCGGAGACCAGGGTGCGGCCTATATTTTTTCAAACATCCTATTCGGTCAAAATCGATCATCATTTCTTTACTTGACAACTCTTTCATCCTTCCCAGGTAAAGAGGGGCAGCTGTTGATACCCAATTTTTCCCTCATACATTTTAAAATGCATATATACTTCCAAAAAAGTGCATGATCATCCACCAGTATTTTTCCATAATTTTTTGTAATTTTAAAAGGATTTTAATTAATTTATTCCAGCATTTTTATTATCTAAATAATTACTAATTGCATCACAAATAATTTTATAATGGTTTAGTACTTGATTTTTATCATTTATATTTATATTAAGCTTTAATCATTTTATGCATATATATATATATATATATATATATATATATATATATATATATATATATATATATATATATATATATATAGGCTATAATTGCAATAATTTACAATAATACCCCTTATATGCATAATTACATGATTTACACGGAAAATGACCTTTTATATTTTTATTATATTAAGTAATTATTTTAAATCATTTCCATGCATAAATAAAAATTTTAATTATTTATTAGCTATTTTTATAAATTATTTTTATCAAATTGAACAACAACAATAACAAACCCAGTTTGATCCCAACAAGTGGGGTCTGGGGAGGGTAGTCTCTACGCAGACCTTACCCCTACCTAATGCAGGTAGAGAGGTTGTTTCCAATAGACCCTCGTCTCAGGAATGGGAAAGAAGAAGAAGAGGAAAGCAAGGGAGGAAGAAAGATGGAAGATAAAAGAAAAAGGGAGAGATAAAGGATAAGTGGTACCAAATAATAGCAACAGGGAATACAATACCTAACGCAAACAAAACAACATAACATAATAAAAATCTAAGAATATGAAGGGACATGCATACTACTAATACTATCGGTGAACAACTATAAACTAACTACTAACCTTCTACCTTAATCCTCGACCTCCACATTCTCCTATCAAGGGTCATGTCCTCAGTGAGCTGAAGCAGCGCTATGTCCTGCCTAATCACCTCTCCCCAATGCTTCTTAGGCCTACCTCGACCTCTTCTCAAACACTCCATGGCCAACCTCTCACACCTCCTAACAGGAGCATCAATGCGACTTCTCTTAACATGTTCGAACCATCTCAGCCTCGACTCCTGCATCTTGTCCTCCACAGAAGCTACTCCCACTCTGTCCCGGATAGCTTCATTCCTAATCCTATCTCTCCTAGTACACCAACACATCCATCTTAACATCCTCATCTCTGCTACTCTCATCTTTTGCACGTGGGAGTTTTTGACTGGCCAACACTCAGCCCCACACAGCATAGCCGGTAGAACCACCACTTGATAAAACTTACCCTTAAATCTTAGCAGGATATTCCTATCACCCAAAACACAGGAAGCGAGCCACCACTTCATCCATCCCGCTCCAATGCGATGCGCGACATCTTCGTCAATCTCCCCGTTACCCAGGATAATAGACCCGAGATACTTAAAACTCACTCTCTTGGGGATAACTTGAGCATCAAGCTTAACCTCTACGTCTGCTTCATGGGTCCCGTCACTGAACATGCACTCCAAGTATTTTGTCTTGGTTCTACTCAGTTTGAAACCTTTAGAATCCAAGGTCTGTCTCCATACCTCCAACCTCGCGTTAACTCCGCTACGCATCTCGTCAATCAACACTATATCATCGGCAAATAGCATGCACCAAGGCACCTCCCCTTAGATGTGACGCGACAATACATCCACCGCCAAGGCAAATAAAAATGGGCTAAGAGCTGATCCCTGGTGCAACCCCATCACCACAGGGAAATGCTCCGAGTCACCACCCCCAGTCCTCACTCGAGTCTTAGCATAATCATACATATCCTCTAATCACACTAATGTATGCTACCGGAACACTACTAACCTCCAAACACATCCACAGGACCTCCCTCGAAACTTTATCGTATTCTTTCTCAAGGTCAATAAATACCATATGCAATTCCTTCTTCCTCTCCCTGTACTGCTCCACTAATCTCCTTACGAGATGAATTGCTTCCGTAGTCGAACGCCCCGGCATGAATCCAACATGAAATGCACCTGCGATTTACAACATGTTTATTTTATTATTATTTGAAGTTATGGTCGGGTCACATGAAATGCACACCCAAATTGGAGATTACGTATCATGACTATGCCACGGGAACCGTACCCATAGTCACGATGATTTATCAAATTAATTGGGTATTTAACATATAGCCTCTTTTAACTTGATTTTCGGACCTTAGCCCGATTTTCACCCCAGCCCAATTGAATTAACCTATCAACGCATAACCTAAAACCCTGATCCATACCCGCCCAAACCATGGTTCAATCCTGGCCGTCAATCTCAAAAGATCAACAGTCCAGGATTTACCTTCTATTTTTATTAACCAAACAACCCCCAAACCCTATTCATTTTTTAGATTTGCCATCACTGAACCCTCCCTCCTCTCTTCTCTCTCAGCCTCCTCCTAACCCTAGCCCGCCGTCATCAAACTCCTTTCGATCCATAGGTTTCTTCTTTGATTCCAGGCCTTATTTGGCCTCCTATCTCTACTGGTTTTATGATTTTCATATTGCTTAATGGAATCTTAAAGAGATTCAAACTAGATTTGGTTCAAATCCCTCATGTTTTGATGAATCCGTCCGTGTTCATTCCTATGTCTGTGAGTGTTAATATTTTCGTGTTCATGGCTTCAAATATGTGGTTCAAAGAAGATTTTTCTCACCTCTGTTTTTTATAACCTAACCATTTCTGGCTAAATCTGTTTAGATCTTTTTAGACCAGAAGCGGCTTGAGTTTGTTTGTTACTTTTCCTTTAAGATTCTGCTGTTTTTCCTATTATTGTTAACCAATTTTCGCTTGTTTCCCTAAAAGCTAGGGTTTCAATTTTTTTAAAGATGTTTTGGCAAAAGATGTTTTAAAACGTTTAAGTGTTTAACTCCGATTTTCTTCCTTTACTTTTCGACTGATTTTCATCCCTATGTCATTATATCCTGGGGTTTCTAATTACTCTACTGCTTGCTATAATGTTTGCCCGATTACTTTGACTGTCAATTAAACTGAGTAATTGATTTATTTGCCCAATTAGGGTTTGAACTTATATCTTCTTTTACCTATTATTTCCTTATATATATATATATATATATATATATATATATATATATATATATATATATGATTTGCAATTGGTACTACTTTCCTTAATTATATCACTGGCCTATTTCTGGGCCTTGATTTTTATGACCGACCTTTGAGTGATTTCTGGACTTATTACTTACCTTATTAAACCTCAATCTTGTCTGCTAATTGATTTCGTATAAGATTCTCCTTAATCTAAGTACTAATTTCGTAATTCTGTCCTATTAAGTGATTTGTGTTTAACCCTAATTAATTGATTAACTGATTTCTTTTCCTTATTTGTGTACAATTGATTCTCCTACCTTATTTGGTGTTACTCTACTATATGCTATAAAACCCTTCATTGTTCTGATTTTCAAACACACGCTGAGACACACAAGCTCACACCTACAAACCTACACTTACACACTTACACTCACACAACTTGAGTTCTTTCTATCACTCAGATTTGCTGCATTTTCTAGCCGGCTGAAAGGTACGGTTGGACTCTTAGATTCCAATTGCCTTCACCTTCCTGTTTACTTTCTCCCTAATTGGTATGCCTTAATTCCTGTTATCTTGTTCTATTCTATATGTTTATATAGTCAATTTTATCACAGACCTCAACATGCTTCTGTTTGATACATGTTTCCTGACCATCTCTTTCTCAACTGTTATGCCTTCTTGTTATCTTGTTCTGTTCTATGTGATTATATGATTACTTTACTTCAAACCTCGATATGCTTCTGTTTGCCATATATTTCCTGTTTGCTTTCTTCCTAACTGACATGCCTTTATTCCTGTCAACCTACTATGTTCTATGTGCTTGTGTGGTTAGTTTACCCTAGCATGTCTGGCCCATGATTTTTGTTTACTTCTTTCTACACTAGTAGGCTTTAGTTCATGCTACCCGGTGCTATGTGTTTGTTTGGTTAGTTATTTCAAACTTCAGCATGTTTCTATTTAATACATGCCTATATGGTCATACCTAGTGATGATTAATAAACTAAGTAATCTTTAGTAATGTGAAACCTTGATGGATTCAGTTGTATGCTCCCTATTCAGAACAAATTTATGTATTCCCAATATGTGTGGTTAGTTCTGTCTGTAATTCAAGTATCTCTGCTCTTGTTGTGATTGCTTTAATTACTGGTATCATCCATGTCCGAACTAATACCAATGTGCTAAATATGGACTCTGTTCTATTTGTAGTCTTGTAATTTGAACCAGTTTGCTCCTAAAAAATCAAACTGTTTTTTAAAAACTGTCCCCAACCTTTTATATATACTATTTTTTCAAACTTCTACTCTTAGATATCTGGGTTCCTACCACCTTCAGTGTGAGCACTGCCTAGGGTCCCTGAGACTCCTTTGAACTCTGACACATTGGAGCTGGTTTTGCTATGAATTCTATGTGTTGATCCAGTGTGAGCATTGCCTGGGGTCCTTGAGGCTCCTTGGGAACTTTGACACACTGGAAGCCTGGCTTAAGGTGTTGTGGATCCCTGCTACTGTTTCAAGGCTATTGTATTGATGGCCTGGATCTCAGGTTTATATTGCGCCTACTAAGGCTCCCTATAGTGTGATAGATACTGTTATATAGTTTATTCATTCTGGGCTGTAATAATTTCTATTATAAAAAACTATGGGGTTTGTTTGTCACGCCCGAAAATCCGAGGAGCGCGACCGGCGCTTAACCGAGTAAACCCGACTGAGCAAGCCTGTTAGGTTTCATACTACCCAATTTCGTCTTTGAATAAAGAGGAAATATACATCATTAATCAAATTCTAAAAACATGTCTTTAACGATTTCCATTTCATTTTCATTAGCAACTTCGTTCATAATTTTGAAGATATACAAGTTTTATACATCCTTGCCAAACATCATTATTTCTATTTTAATTCCAATACCCGACACTACCCACAACCTCTCTACGGAGCCTTTAGATACAACTGAAGAGTAATATGGAAATGCCAGCAACAAGGCTCCGGTTATACCTAAAAATACAAAGTACATGATAAACAACGATACAAGACCCCGAAATGAAATGGGGCTCACCAAGTAAGCTGAAAGGAAGATGCGTCACTAGTTGCGACCAACACTGCCTGCCATGGAACCACCTACATCCATTTAAAGATGTAGCACCCCTGGTAAAAGGGATGTTAGTATCGTCAAATAGCACTAGTATGTATAACTAAAAACCATCTCAATAGAAAGAACTATCATACAAGAACAAAGAAATAATAAACACCATCTCAATAGAAAGAACTATCATACAAGAACAAAGAAATCATAAGTATTCAACAAAAGCTTTAAACAATCACCACGTCATTCACAATACCTTGCGCTGAGTCCGATCACGGCCCGATTGGCTAAGCTGCCTCATTTGAGACATATACCTCAATCACTATTTCATTGTCACTTTTCGGGTTCAATATCAACACATTACCACCATGTGTGTAGCATGGCATCCGAATACGGCCCGATCGGCTAAGCCGTCTTACCAAGACGTTACCTCAATCACAGTTTCATTCTCACTTTCTGATTTCAATATCAGTATAATACTACCATGTGTGCGGCATGGCGCCTGATCACGGCCCGATCGGCTAGGCCGTCTTACCAAGACGTTTTCCCTTTTCCATCAATCATCTCATTTCAATATTTATTTCACATATCAATTCATCAGCACTTGGGGCCACAATCATTACATCATACTTGGTACTTGGCCGCAATTCATAATTTGAGTTATTTTCACATTAATATCAATCTCAACAACAAGACATTCAATTCAAGAGGTCAAGTCCACATGAGAGGAAACATGAATCATGGTCATATAGAATATTTCAGAAATAGTACACCTCGAGTTCATTAGCAATGGAACTTCAAACACAAAAGAGTTCTTCCAAAAAGGAGGGGACACACCAAACCATAATAGAAACACACATCAAGTCATAGACAAGCAATTACACCAATTATTCTTGAATTACTCCTTTTCAATCACGACAATATATAATTTAAACATCGGTGTATGTATCAACTCGGATCACATTGGAGGTACTTATAAGGCAAATCATTATCTCGAACAGCCACTCATGGGCATAAACTGAGTACAAAGCCTTTAGGAAACTTTATTGTAGAAGTCATTTACGGAAAGTAAAGTCAAGGCTCATTTCATAATCTGTTTCATATTTTCGCGTGTCATAGGCATCACCGGGCACAATTATAACTCAAGTTCTCGGCACGTTGGCCACACTCTATCTCCAAAAGTCATTTGATTTATTTCAAACATCTTTATACATAGAGGATTTCACATAATTTGGCATAACAATCTCAATTTAAACTTGACTTAAAATCTAGGCATTTTAGCACATAGTTCACATTCTTCACATATCCTCAATTTACAAAGAATAACACATTAAACACATGGAGAAGCACCTTCCACATATATCTTGCAACACCAATCCCTTTGAAATAACAAGTACTACATCAATCAAATTTCAGACTTACAATATTTGCACGTACACCATGGAGGCTCAATTTCTAAGAAGAGGGGTTTTAGCCATACATACCTCAATAGAACTTCCTTAAATCCTTAGAACAAATTCCGTAATTTCCTAGCAACTTCGATCTATTTTATGAAATTTGCAAATTGAACCAAAAATTAGAGACATGATTAAGGTTCTAGCTTATTTGAGCATGTTAGCAAGCACTAGGTGTGCATTGTGATTTTAGGACCCCTTTTGTGAAGGATTTTCATCATCTTGCACCTCATTTGCTATCTTTTTAGTTCACAACCTCCCCATACCCCATTATCTTTTATGCATGCAAGAAAATCCATTTTTATACCCATGAACCACAGGATAATTCCTCATTCTAGCGTGAATTTCGAAACTAAAGGTTAGGGATCAAGTTCTTACCTCTTGGGGTGAAGGTCTAGCAGCTTTACTTGAAATTCTTCAAGGGTTTAGGCAACAATTGGGTGGGGACTTGATGAAGATCACTCTCTCTCTCTCTCTAGAACTTCCTCTCTCACTCTATTGCAGTAAAATAACATAAAAGGGGTCTAATGTGGTATTTTTAACGGGATAGGGTCGGGTTTTAAAAGTAAGAAAATAGGAGCTCCGACACAATCTGTGATCGCATAATGGACATGCGGCCCGCAAAAGGGACCGTTGAAATGGCTTCAAAAACCTGAACAAACTGCCCGGGTATGCGATAAGTATGCGGTCCGCATACCTATTCTGCGGTCGCATAATGCACCGCAGAACTGCCCCTCGCAAAATTCCAAGGGGGGTTATGCGATGACTATGCGGCCCGCATATTGATTATGCGATCATATAAGGGGCCGCATAGTTGACCTCAAAATTAACCATCAAACTGTCTGACTCTGCGGCAACTATGCGGTCCGCATAGCTATTATGCGACCACATAATGGACCGCATAAACACACTTTTTCTGGGAAAACATTATTCCTTAACTTTCTAATACATAGATCAGTCCAAAGGGTCCGAACCGCAATTTTACAAATCTCTAACACATATACCTAACTTGGCACTACGAGCTTTCGGGTTTTGCGTAGAAATTGTTCACTGGGCCTTACATTGTTAGTAAAAGATGGGAGGGGGGGGGGTTCCTATATCTTTGCTGAAACTCAAGTAGAAATCCTGCCTATAGGTTTAATTGGTGATTATGTAAGTGTCATTACTTGTTTAGAGATCATGTCTATAGGACTTTTTGATTGCTTTGTTCTCTACTTCACTTACATGCTAGAAATCCTGTTCATAGACTCTTTGTATTTGAAATCCTATCCATAGAATCCATGCACATTTTTACATGCATTAGTAATCATGTCTATAAGATCATATCTTTTTGAATGATAATTTTCCAGGGAATGTGCTTAAAGAATTCTTCCCACATGTGATTAATAGATATCATGCCTATAGAAACTAAAAATAAGTTAGATACCATGCCTATAGAAAATAAAGGAATTAGTTTCAAACCTAGAAATCATGTCTATATGATTAATTCTAATAGATATCATGCCTATAGGGTGAAATAAGTTTGTACACTTAGGAATCCTGCTAATAAAAATTCAAATCAAGTCAACACTTAGAGATCCTACCCATAAGAGTTTAAATATATATAGCAATTAGAAAGCATGCCTCTAGGATCTAAAGAGTTAAAACCGGCCTTTACGAGTTAAATTAAGTTATTTTCTTAGAAATCATGCTATAGGTTTATAATTAACAATTGTAGATACCATGCCTATATGATTCTGTTAATCAGTTAGGCATGTTTGTAGGGTATTAATGATTCTGGGTTTAAAACGCTGATATTTACTGACCGAAGATACCCAGATTCAAGGCTTAATAATATCAGTAGGCAAAACTGAGAGGTCCAGATGCCCGCCTTAGTAAACTGCTGTTCTGTATTCTGTTTCTGCTCATACAGATATCCTGTCTATAGGATCCCAACTTACAAAATTTTCTCATTGAATTGCATGCATTTGTTGTCTACTTGTGGAGGTAAATGTGAGCCCCTATTTTTTCTTTACATGAAGTCTTATCTGAATTTTGTTTGTCGCCTAGCTTTTCCCATTTTTAAGCAATATAGGTTGGTCTAGAACCACCCTAAATAGAGGTCCTAAATACCTCTGGGACCATAGGTAAGGGACGGGTAGTGCACGCATAAGGTTCACATTAGAAGCTACTAGAACGCTTAGGTAACAACCGGAAGATAGTAATTGGGTAGTAAAGGAAATGATGACCCGTGCGCTAATGCTATGTGTAACACCCCTACTTGGAGACAATTACCAAGTATTGGATGGAAATGATCTTATAGGCTAAAAAACCTAGGACCCTTCTAATTCTTATTTTGAAGTCATGTGTATTTGTCTAAATTGTTTGTTTTCCCATAAGACTAATTCGCTTAATTTATGTTCGGCCGTGACCCACCATTGTGGACCTCGATGGGTGCTTAACACCTTCCCCTCAAGGTAATTTCGAGCCCTTACCCGATCTCTAGTGACGTAAACTAGTTATATGAGTTAACTATTCTAGGTGCCCAAACGCACCTTAATCTATTAGGTGGAGACTCTTCAAATCCCTTAACCAATCCCAAAAGGAAAGGAGTTGTCCCAAAAATGTCGCAACCCGATTTCGCGAGAAAAAGGGGGCGTGACACTCGCAACCTTCCTTGAACTTGCTTGCACCACAAATTTCCTTTGTTACTTACCTCCACACTCATGAGCTCGCACGATTGCTTTTCAACTAATGTTTTCACTGTCTTCCCAATGGGACTCTCTTTCATTTCCATAACACTCATACGGTATCTTTAACTACCCCAACTCCTACTAGAGTATTTCTCAAGGTCATGATGACGTATCTGTGAGGCAGAATTTCCCATGTTGGGGTTCATTCTGTTTATCTTGCACGATCTATTGATTTATCTGTATCCTCTTGTCTAGCCATAATTGCGCTCCTTCTGAATCAACTACTAACTACTCGTTGACCCATTCTCATATCCATATTCCGCGTAATCTTCCTTGGGTTATTTCCCTTGTCTTAACTTACTTCACATACTGGCTTCTTTTCTATTAATAACATCATGAGCAGGAAGCCTTACATCCTTTCCTTGACATTGTGCCAACATAATATTCTGGAATCGTAGCATATCTATAGGATTTGAATAAGTGGAATCTCATTTGTTTTCTATTTTTTTATCGCATTCTTCCTTTACCATTCCATAGTTACTAGAACCACTTAATTATGGCTTAATGCCACATCATTCCATATTCCCCCCATTAGGGGAGTACTAAGAGTTGGAGCTACGACGACCTGCCTATAGATGTTTTTCCTTTTCATCTTTGGCATCCTTTCACATCATCGATGACCCTTACTCGCCTTGCGGTAATCCTTCTATACCAAGGATAACAAAATTTCATACTCATGAGGGTGACACTTAGTGTAACTGGCACATACAGTCCCTTAAGCTTAACTTTGCTCACATTGCTTACTTTAAGGAAGCATCTTCCCGAGTGACCATTCTCTGAATTTCTTACGAATCTTCTTCTGTTGTCCATTCAATTATTGGCGGAATGCAATCTAAAATGCTCATGATGCTGATTATTATCAAATCACTTAGTCACTAATTCATGTTTAGCTTATCTTTCTCACTAGTCCATACTGATTTCTATTACTCGGGGGTCTAAGTTCTCCTTCTGGTAATCACGTTGGAGTGACGAACTTATTTCTCAAAATGAGGTTATGTCTTCATGTCCTATATTCTTTTGCTGTCTTATGGCTTGTCACCTCTTGACTGTTCTTTCACTTGACTATAAACTCTGTAATACTGTCGTCTTTTTGATCTACCGTTGTCATCCATGTATCATATCTTACTCATAATGCTTCATTAACATTCTTCTTATTTCCCGCTAACATTATGTCTATCACATTATTCTGAAAACTTCAATAAGACATTCTCTTGCCTTTAGCTCCCCTTTGCTTCATCCAGTGGCTCTTCGGGTTGCTTAACGTTCTCGCTGTACTAGGGACACGAACCATATCAAGGTAATATTTATTCCTTCTAGGCATTCAATGCTTATCTTCTGAATGTTTATTTTTTGATCATGCTAGTATTCAGATCTAATTGTAATATTCTAGAGTGCACCATCAGGGTGTCTCACAAGGAGGTCTATTAGCACCTTTGTTAATATCCTTCGGAAATATCAACTAACACAAACAATCCATTCCCCATTTTGGATTACTCTAACCTCAGCCGAATCCTATTATCCTATCCTTTTCTTAAACTACACCTATTAGCCCCCAATGGGGCATAACTGAGATGGGTGTGGTCAATTATACATACCTCTATTACTGTTGAAGGAAACTCACAATGCATATATTTTTTTTTGCCTAAATTGTAATACTGATAATCTTCATTAACTGGGTGCCTCGTACCCTTCTTCACCTTCCTTCTTTTACTTGCTGAAACTTGTGTCTCCCTCCTTATTCCTTTTTACCGTAAGAGTGGATAGGCATTCTTGCCGTAGGAATACTTATAAAGAATCTTACACATCTTAGTATACATATAATTTGCTGAATACCTCATATTTATCCATCATAAGCATGATGCAAAAATTGAGTTCTTTTGACTCAACTCTTCCACATCAATATCTCTTAGCAACCGTCTTCCTAGATCCAGTCATCGTCGTATTATGAATAAGATCGAGTTTAGGAAATTGAGTTCTTGCAACTGAGCTCTACCACACGATCTAGAGTAGGAAGAAAGAGTGACAGTCCTAAATGCCCTGTAGCCTCCTACTTATAAGTGTGGTGCACAACACACCCATAAACGAGACTCTACTAGACACATCTTGTAGACTCCCTAGTTCGGAACTGCTCTGATACCACTTTTGTCACAACCTAAACCTATGGGCCGCGACGGGCACGTGGTACCTTACTCAATCGAGTACCAACTTAATGTATCTTTTCGTGTCATACTATCATAGACAACTGAGCCGGAGAGGTTGCCGTGAAACAGGAAGGATACAACATGTAATACCAACTTATACACAAGTCATATGGGCCTCTAAGACCAAAATAACAACTCGTATACTGAACATAAGCCGACAAGGCCATACAATCTTTTACGTACATGACATATGTCTACAAGCCTCTAAGAATACATCATTTTCATAAAGATCGGGCTAGAGTCCCGCCATACCAAACAATACACGTCTAAATCACATTAACGAAAAAAGCAACTCCGAAGCAAATAGAGCGCACCAACATCTTCCGCTGAGCAGATAGCCTACTTGGAGGGCTCTCGACTTGTCCATCGAGACCTGCGGGGATGAAATGCAGCATCCCCAGGCAATAGGACATCAGTACAAATAATGTACCGAGTATATAAGGAATGAAAAGCCATAAATAATAGACATGAGAGAAACATGGAGTAAAAGACTCAACTTATAAGTCATAATAATTTTATAAATAATAAAATACTCATAATGTCATGCATATACGTATGTATGTCATGTCATTCATAGGTACATATGTTCAAAACATCGTAAAACCTCTAAGGCCATTTCATCATATCATCTCGGCTTCCGTGGGCAAAATCATCAACGTATACCAGCTGATTAGGTGGTGGTGCGTTTATAACGCCGTAACCTTTTCCATATCCCATACACACACACACACACACACATATATATATATATATGTATGTATGTATAAGCGATTGACCCGTACTCCCTGTATACGATAGAAACCGATGGCTCGATTTCACGAGCATCAAGGCATATCGAGGGTTACCGGTAATCGACCCCGAGAATTCTCAATAGGCGAATCCAAGATAGTATAAGCAATGACTGCCTCGAGGCAAGGTTAATTAGCGGTCTCGGCAGATCAAGGTGGAGTTCCCAAGATGCATACATATAGCTGGCCTAGTCTAGTGGGCTAGTCAGAAAAGCGAACCAAGGCATTAAATGGCTGTACCAGCCCCATATCTTGGTAATTAATGCATTTGTGCTATGTTGGGATTCCCCCTCTTATAAAAAGGGGATCCTTGTCATTTTGTAGAGGTTGGCAACTCAATATCAAGAAATACACAAACATTCTCTCTGCTCTCTAACATATTCTCTTGAGTTCAATACTTCATTTATTGCTTACATTTATTGTGTTTAATCTATTGTTCTTCTTTTACTGCTTATTACTGGCCATAAAGAGCCGTCATTGATACTATAATTACTATAAATCATCCGCCGACTACGCTCGATAATTCCCAGCCGATCACTCGACTCGACCTCGAGACCCCTGAATAGGCAAGCTCGAGGCCCTGATTGGCAGATATTCGGTTCGATTGACATCTCATTTTTAAGCTCTAATCTCACTTCTACATATTTTATATAGCATCAACTGAATAAAAACTAGCATAAAAATAGATCACGTATTTTTAGTATCCCATAATCTAATTTAATTGTTATTACCATTTCCACGGTAAACAGTTTGGCGCCCACCGCGGGGCTTAAAATAATAGTGTTTATTTTCTTTCTGGTTTAACCACGTATCGCAAGTTATCTTTCACACTTTTTCTTGTCCAAGATCTTTGATTTCAGGTCAAAATGTCTAACTTAGTAAACGCACAAGAAAACATCAACCTTGAAGACCATGGAGAAAATGGTGTTGACGTCCCAGGTGTTGGTGTACCACCACAAAACCCTGAGGATGCATCAGAACCAATTCCGTGGACGCGGTTTCACGCGATGCTCAACACGTCGAAATAAGCTCCCACATCAACAGGAGCATACACGAAGGCGACCAACAAGAAGCCCAGAAAACCCTAGATCGGGAAGAACGGGAGGTTTGCCTTCATGTTATTTTTGAAATATTGCAGGCACAACAACTGTCAATTGCCCAGCTGCAAAGTCACCAGAAAACTCCTAGCACGGTAGTACCGGGGATGGTTCCCTTAGCAGAACAGGTACCAGAAAGATCAAGAAACAATGGGTCGGCATCCAACCCCGCCATCGTAAAGATGCTCGAGGACCTCACGAGGAGGATTGAATCAGGCGAGAAGAAGATAGAGGCCAACGACAATAAGGTCGAGACCTATAATTTCAGGGTCGACCAGCTTCCGGGAGCAGCCCCGATCCTAAAAGGTGTGGATTCAAAGTTGTTCGTGAAAAAGCCGTTCCCGCAGGAAGTGGCTCCAAAACCCATTCCGAAGAAATTCAGAATGCCAGACCTTCCGAAATACAACAGAACATCGTACCCTAACAAGCACATCACTGCCTACATTTGTGCAGTAAAGGGAAATGACCTAAGGGATGACGAGATCGAGTCCATCCTGCTGAGAAAGTTCGGGGAAACGCTCTCAATAGGGGCAATGATGTGGTATCACAACCTGGCCCCAAACTCTATAGATTCATTTGCCGCGCTGGTGGATTCTTTCATAAAGGCACATGCTGGTGCCATCAAGGTAGCAACAAGGAAATCTGATGCCTTCAAGATTAAGCAGAGGGATAATAAGATGCTGCGAGAGTTCATATCTCGCTTTTAGATGGAACGAATGGAACAACCACTAGTCTCCGACGACTGGGCGGTACAAGCCTTCACTCAAGGACTGAACGAACGAAGCTCGGTGGCTCCGAAACAGCAGAAGCAGAACCTAGTCGAGTACCCGGCCGTGACTTGGTCGGATGTTCATAACTGATACTAGTCAAAAATCAGTGTCGAGGATGACTAGCTAGAGGCCCCTCGGGCTTGGTATACCCAAGCAGGCTAGTGGCAAAGGAACCAAAACTGTATACGGCAAAATTGGAGGGTCCAATTTCCCGTCTTTTAAGCATTCCGGAAGATCGACTCAAAGCCTCAAGGCTGCAAAGATGCGCTCGAGTCTTCTCCATCGGGTCCCATCAGCACCCAGCCTCGGGAGGATCTTGACCGGAGCTAAAGCAGAAATAGGAGTTCCTAAGACACGGCTAAATCTGTCGCGGATAGGTCTGACAAAGCATAGCCAGGCTATTTTGAGCCCTACTCGAGGCGTCATTTCAGTCGTTCTATCTCCACACCTTTACAGCTATGTGTGCCTTACCATGTAAACTTCTCCCCTTTTATATTAAGGAGATTCTGATTATTTTGTAAGGGACTGATGTTGCTCCAAAGGCTATACATGAAATAAAATGATAACTCTCTCTCTTTCTCTCTAAGACACTCTCTCAACACTGTTGTTCTATATTATTATTTTCATACTTGTTCCATATCTATTTCTCATATATTGCTTATCTTTGGCTATAAAGAGCCTCCTTTAATATTATTGCATCTGTTAGCCCTTCCCCGGTTTCCCCCGATAGCCTGAGCCAGAGCTCGAGACTCGACCTCGAGGCCCCAAATCGACCAGCTCGAGGCCCCGAACGGCTATATCTCGGTTCGATTGCTATTTCACTTTAGCTCGCGTCTCATCCTCAAACTATAGACACACAGCACCAACTGCTCCACAACTAGCATAAAAATATATCACGTATTTTTAGAGTCCCATCAACAAATTTAATTGTTATTACCATTTTCACGGTAAATAGTTTGGCGCCTACCGTGGGGCTAAAAATAATAGTGATTATTTTCTTGCTAGTTTCTTCACACAACGCAAGTTATCTTTAACATTTTTTCTTGTCCAAGATCTTCTATTTCAGGTCTAAATGTCTGGCTCAATGAACAAAGTTGAGAACAACAACCTCGAAAACCACGGAGAAAGTAGCGTAGCAGTTCCGATCGTCGGCGCACCACCACTGAACCCTGATAACGCGCATGGACCGATTCCAGCGGACGCGGGTTCACAAGATGCACAGCAGGTCGACGAAACCTCACGCAGCGACAGAAGCGTACAACAAGACGACCAACACGAAGCATAAAAAACCCTGCTCGGGGAGAATAGGAAGTTAGCCTTCATGTTATCTTTGAAATGTTGCAGGCACAGCAGCCGGCTATCGCTCAGCTGCAAAGCCATCCAAAAACTCTCAGCACCATAGCACCAGGAACAACTACCCGACCGAACAGGTACCGGAGAGACTGAGCAATAGTGGTTCGACAGCCGACCCCACTATTGTGAAAATGCTCGAAGATCTCACCAGAAGGATCGAGTCGGGCGAGAAGATGATAGCAGCCAATGATAAGAAGGTCAAGACTTACAACTCCAGGGTCGACCAAATCCCGGGTGCGCCCCCGGTCCTAAAAGGCATAGACTTGAGGAAGCGACCCTGAAACCCATTCCAAAGAAGTTCAGAATGTCGGAACTCCTAATATACAACGGGACGTCTGATCCCAACGAACACGTCACTGCCTACACGTGCGCAGTAAAAGGCAATGACATAAAAGATGACGAGATCGAGTCCATCTTACTGAAGAAGTTCGGGGAAACACTCTCAAAGGGGGCCATGATGTGGTACAATAATCTAGCTTCCAACTCCATAGACTCATTTGCCATGCTGATCGACTCCTTCATAAAGGCACACGCCGGTGCCATCAAAGTAGCAGCAAGGAAGTCCGATGGATTCAAGATCAGGCGAAGGGAGAACGAAATGCTGCGAGAGTTCGTGTCCCGCTTTCAAACGTAACGAATGTAATTACCCCCTGTCTCCAACGACTGGGCGGTACAGGCCTTCACTCAGGGCCTGAACGAGGGGAGTTTTGTGGCCTCGCGGCAGCTAAAAGAAAATCTGATCGATTATCCTGCCGTAATCTGGTCGGACGTCCACAACCGATGCTAGTCAAAGATCAGGGTCGAGGATGATCAATTGGGAGCCCCTCGGGCTTAGTATACCCAAACAGGCTCTCTGCAAAAGAGTCGAAACCGAACAAAGAAAGGTATTAGCCAGACGACGAAGACTTGAGAAATGCCCCGAGATGTAATCCGCCTTGTAACGACCGACCGATCAACCGAGGGCCGAACCCCCGAGGGTTCATTAACAGGGTTGGATTCGACGGAAACACGGGGCCAATAGGGTCACCACGCCTATCGGAATACAACTTCAACATTGATATTTCAGACATTCTGTTCGCCATCGGCCAAATCAAGGATACCAGATGGCCCCGACCTATACAGTCGGATCCTTCCCAAAGGAATCATAACTTGATATGCGAATTTCACAACATGCATGGCCACAAGACCGAGGATTGTCACCAGCTACGAGAAGAATGGCCAGGTTACTCAACAACGGTCATCTCAGAGAATTCTTGAGTGAGCGAGCCAAGAATCAGTTCCGAGGAAGAGAGGCAGCCGAGAAGAATGAAGTAAATGAGCCACGACACGTTATTCATATGATATTAGGAGGGATCAACGCTCCTCAAGAACCCGTGATGAGAAGGACAAAAATTTCCATCACCAGGGAAAAGCGAACCCGGGGATACGTACCCGAAGATGCCCTCACATTCAGCGAGGAGGACTCCGAGACCCTGTCACAACCTCATAATGACAAACTAGTAATCTCTTTCCTCGTAAATACATTTCAGATAAAATGTGTACTCGTGGACCCAGGTAGCTCGGCCAACATTATCAGGTCGAAGGTAGTAGAGTAGCTCGGACTTCTAGACCAAATCGTGCCCGCCACTCGAGTCCTTAACGAATTTAACATGGCAAGCGAGACAACAAAGGGAGAGATCACTCTCCCGGTCAGCGTGGCCGACATGAATCGAGATGTTAAATTCCAGGTCATCGAAGGAGACGTGAGGTACAATGCCTTGTTCGGGCGACCGTGGATACACTGCATGAGAGCGGTACCCTCTACCCTCTACGAGATGTTGAAATTCACAACAAAGTACGAGATAAACACCATCTACGAGGAGCAACACGCGGCAAGGGAAATGTTTGCGGTGCACGATGCAATACCGGCCCCAATATCTCCACTCTCGATAGAGCCTAAGGACAATCAAACTACATCTTCGGCTAAGCCCGACGGAACACAGTGGAGGACCATAGTGAGTCCTTGCCGCGAACAGCAGAGGCGTGCCAGACCTCGAAACATCACCAAACGCAGCCTGCGATAAGGTATAACCATCTCCCTTTTAGTTTATATTTCATACTAATCCTTTCATAAAGGAACTCGGTCAAAGCGGTCAAATACGCATGCCCAGCACGAAGACCCTAAGGTTTTAAAGACATCTGTTGCACTCTTTTCCTTCGACCGAGATTTTTTTCCCGAAGAGGGTTTTGCCGGCAAGGTTTTTAACGAGGCAACATCTATATGCTACCTGAGGGGAATCCAACATATCCTCAAGGCTTCTTTTGCTATCAACCACGAACGCCGATGGACGCCCTTTCGAAAGGTCGTCCGCTCAGAAAAGCCAAGAAACGCCAAATAGGATTCCAATGAAAAAATGTTGTACCGGACCAAACGGTCGAATTCCTTTTGCCAACATGATTCATGCTCCAAGGAAAACCCAGCATTTTTTGCCAGAACGATTTCTCCATCAGAAAACGTCCCGAATACTCGGAGACTGGCGTCGATAATTCAGCACCCGCATGACCTCAGGGTCAAAACTCCAGACTAGTAATCCCTCTACAAGGCGGCACAAAAATCATCAACTAGCTCCAAAAGAAAGCGTCCCGAATACTCGGAGACTGGCGCCGAAGAACTCAGAATACGCACAACCCCAGGGTCGGTATCTCCAAAGTCGTAAGCCCTTAATGAGGCAATCCCGAGCTCATGAGTAACGACTCATGAGTCAAAATGAACTCGATGACTCGGAGATTATCGCCAATCGCCATTCAACAAAAAACCCGAGGCCGTAAGACCCCGAGCGGGCAGACTCGGTCTTGTAAAACTTGCACAAAGCAACAACACGAACTGTAAGACCTTCAAGCAATGCATGAAGCATACTTGCATCAAGTATCAGCAAAAAATGTAAAACCACAAAAGGCATGAAAAGTTTTGTAAGACCTTATTACAGGCATAAAATCAATCTCGAAATTCAGGATATATGTCGAATTTGTAAGACCCTTAAAAAGGCATACCCTCGATATAGACGCCTAAACTACTATACTCGGGATCAAAAATGGCTCCGGCCAAGAATAAATGACTACGGTCATATGGCTGCACCAGCCGAACTAACGCGACTCGGGGACGCCCGACCGTCGCTACAAAATCATAGGCCATGTTATACTCAATAGGCAAAAGAGCTTCAACCATGTCAGCTCCAAATCATAAGGCTTCGAGCCACTCAGCCTACGAGCCAAACCTTACGAGGTGCTCGAACATTGCCGCTAATGACTGGAAATCGAGGTTCTTCCCAAACCGACAACAGGTCAGGCAAATCATTGCAAAAGTCCTTAGCAAGAGGAAAATAAAGCCTATATATGCCTAAGGGCAAAGCGCAAGAGCTATTATCGCTAGCCTAATGAGCCTCGGGGCCGCACATATGCCTAAGGGCAAAGAGTAAGAGCCATTGTCGCCAGCCTAACGAGCCTCAGGGCCGCACGTATGCCTAAGGGCAAGGCGCAAGAGCCATTGTCACCATCTTGACGAGCATTAGGGCCACACACACATGCCTAAGGGTGAAGCGTAAGACCCACTATCTCCAGCTTGAATAAAAGATCGCTTCGATCGAAGGTGTAAGAGCCATTGTCGCCTGCCTAAATACAAAAGTAAAACTTGAGGGTCGACTGAGCTCGAGTCGTAGCCCGACTCGGAGACTAAATCCAAGAGAGTTAAAGCGTAAGGGCCACCGACCCATGCAAACATAAAAAGTTCGAGGAATATATGAGCTCGAGTCAAAACTCGACTCGAAGACTCTACCCGAAATGGTTGAGCAAAAGCATACGTGCTCAAAATGCCTGCTTACACTAAAGGTCGCATCGACCAAGCGCGTAAGAGCTCCCAGGCCCGCCTAATAAGCCCCGGGGCTATACCACAGATCTGATAATTCTCACTGACTCTGAAACCAGCCCGCCTAGCCATAAGCGAAACAAAAGAAGGTACAGAGGAACAAAAAAGCCGTACAAGGTTTTTTTCTTTTCAGGTACATACGTGGAAAAAATACATTCTCCATCTACAAACATACTCAAATAAGGTACTACGTATAGGATGGCGAGGTCTACGCCCCGCCCCCAAGAGCTATGGCCTACGGCCTAATCTTCACACTCCCCAGCATCGGATAGAAGTAACCGAGAATCGCGCTCGTCCGCCCTCGCTCGCGCCAACTCTTTCGGGAGAATAAAACCCCTGGCTCTGATTTCCTTAAAAACCTTTCTCCAAGACTTTCAACGCGCATATTCTTCGATCTTCTTTCCACGATCGAGGAACCTCTTCAACTCGGCTTGAGCATCGGTAGCGTCCTTCAAATGAAGCGCCATCTCCTGGTCGGCCCTAGTATGGTTTGAAACCCCTTCAGCCCGAGCATGAACGATCTCAGCCCTAACCTTCTAAAGTTCGGATTCAATCCTCGCGATCATATCCGCTTGAACTGAAACGTCGCCTCGGGCTAAATGGAGTTGGACCCCAAGGGCCGTATGTTTAGCCGATGCATCTTTCTCCTCTGAGGCTTGGACCTGCGCCTGAGCTCCTAGCTCGATACTGCCATTTCTGATCCGATCGGCCTCGCCCCTAAGATGTTCCAAGGCTTCCTCCTTCTTCTACAACTGAGGTAAGCGAAGAAGTTAACCTTAGAAGAAAAAAAGCGAAGCGCATACTCCACCAGGATGAGAAGTTACATGCTCCATCAAATAGCTCTCATAATTCAGGCTCCGATACGCCTCACATCGCCGATACACCAACTCAATTTCCTTCTCTTCGCAAAGGAGCCTAAGGGATTTGCCTTCATCCAAAGCTTTCGGAGCCTAGCCCCCTGACGAAGCAGCTCAGACCTAAGCCTATCAAAGGCCTGCAAATGAACCCGGTAAGAAAAGAAAGACACGGATTCAGGAGACCTCCGACGAAGCTCACCTCAAAATGAAGTCGGAAAACTCCTCGAAGACCGAGCACATATCTGTCGATCTACCCCCCTCGGCCCCAAAAGAATCAACCCCGGTTGAAACACGATCGTTCGGAGGAGCCATCATTCTTGAGCTAGTAACCTTAGGCACGATAGGCTCGGGCGATGTTCCCGTCTCAACGGCCCGACCCCGTGTCGCCTTGCCACAAGCGCCATTTCCCAGCAAGTACGTTTCCAGTTTACTATCGACATCCTTTAGCGCGAAAGCCGACAACCCCTCCCTCTCTCCGGAGGGGCACAACCTCGCCTTCGGAGGCTCTCTGATACCTACAACAGCAAGATTAGCACATAAAAAGGGAGGATGTCTATCCAAATTAACAAGGGAAAAGCAATATACACACGCACCATGACGTTTTGCTTCCCACCTACCCCGAGATACAACTCACCACCTGCGCTTGTCGCAAGATGAGTGGGTCGCCAACTTCTGGACCCAACTACGCAGATCAGGAACTTCGCCTGGCGTCCATGAAATCACTGTAGAATGGAAGGGAACACAATTACGAGATTAGCTTTCAACATGAACGAATCCGAGTAAGCACAAAACGCTCCACTCACTCATATAGTTCCATTCTTCAGGGAATGGCATAAGCTCCGCAGGGATAACATCGATCGTCCGGACCTGGACGAACCGAGTGGCCCACCCTCGATCTCCGCCTTCATCATCATCAATAACATTAGGAGTAGACGAAAGGCACTGCAAGGGCAGCAGACCTCGGTGGTGAAAAGGCCGGTACAGGATGACGAGATGGTTGAGCATAAATTCAAGCCCTACCTTCTCCGCAAAAAACCTCATCATCAACACAATACGCCAAAACGACGGGTGTACCAGAGCCAAGGTAACCCGATACTTTATATAAAATCTGAGTACGACCCTGTCGAGAGGTCTTAGTGTGAAGGGTTACGTATATACATTCAAGAACCCATCAGCAGGGTCGGCGATACCTCCGTCCGAGGAAAGCACCTCCTCCCCCCATCTACAGTCTCTCCTCACCGACTCAAGGTGCTCTTCCCTTATCAAAGACGTAGTATTCAAGAAAAACTCCCGTGGATCCTGAGCACCGGGAGCGGAGCTCTCCCCTCTCTGACAAGCGGACCTCGCAGTAGTTGTAGCCATGGCAAGACGAGAGGAACTAAAGCAGGAACCTGCACAAACACCCTGGTACTAAGGTAACAAAGGGCTCGATGCCGAAAATGGAAGGAAATATCTAAAAAGGGAGTCTCCCAAGAGGCGGAAGTAACCCATATATACGCAGAAACAGCAACGGCCCGCCTGCCCGAGATATGTCCGGGTAAGTCAATGACTTCGAATGACAGTCCCGAGGCAATACTCGACGTCGAGGACCTCCATCAACGTAAAGCTAGGCTTCGATAAGCCAACAAATATCATCTCCAGTCCCGAGGAAATACTCGGCCTCGAGGATATCTGTCAACATGAAGCTAGGCTCCATAAAACATCCAACACCATTATGGGGCCCGAGATAGTAGCTGAACTCGAAGGAACCCCCCAAGGGGAGGAACAGGTAATTTGAAGCTCCGCCCAAAGAGGCTCGGCCTTAGGGCACTACCAAAATTCGGCTAATCCATCATCTAGGACACATCTACAACTCTTAGAAGGGTTATCTTCGAAAAGTTCAAGGCAAATCTCCAGGCATCCTAAGCGAACTTCACTTAGACACCACCCTGAAGAACTTCAAGTCTCAAAGCATTCTCTCTATGAGACTCGAAGGTCCCGATGGCCCGGGTCTATCAGACCAATTCGAGCTCGGTCCTAGAAACAACGGTGGGCTCGAAAGGGAGCCACTTCTGTCAAACAAAGCCGAGGAAAATACTCGTGTTCGAGCTGAGTGTTGATGATCGGCAGCAGAAGCATACATTCAGGGTCTTCACAAAAATCAAAGGAAATATAGCAAACATCAAAGGCAGAAGTCAAAAATTATCTTTATATTTATGGGAATTTGCTTACAACGGCCCTCAAGGGGTCCTTACATATAATTAAAAAAGCTTACAGAAAGTTTCTACTAAGAGATAAGAAACAAAGGGGAACACGTGAAGTGTAAACCTAGTCTATCCTAGGAGGTTCATCTCCGGTAGCAGTATCCCCGAAGCGCCTCCTCCTCGAACTTGCGTCCTCAAAGGTGATACCTTTGATCGCCACCTCATCTAGGTTCCCAACTCAATCCCTCAGAATAATATATCTGAGGGAAAAGACGGAGAAGAGGAAAGTGGTAGGACGCAGAAGAGGCAGAAAAAAGAGACATAGCCCGCCGAAGCCAAAGGTTGAGGATCCGGCGGGCCCCAGCCTCGACAGTCGCTTGTACCATTTTATCCCTTGGGAAAAAACCCAAGGAATGAAGTGACACACCACGTCAGGGTAGGAGAGTGAGAAGCAGTGTAGAATCCGAACGCGTGTACATATCGGAAGAAATCGGCCCCCCATGTATCATCATCTCGAGTCAGTAACGACAGCAATAGCTGTCGTGATAACAACAGTAGCAGCATCGAAATGGTGTAATCTCGTTCGACATGGAGAAGCTCGGGCAGGAGGCCCCTATGCAGCTGATAATGACGCTTCCATACAGCTTTAGGGCCGTGGACCCCAAACATAGCAGTAAACAATAGGAGAAGAGGGTGAAAAGATGTTGAAGAACAACGGACGAGTGAACGGAAAAAGACACTTAGCTGAAGAAATAGCATCAAAGTCCGTCAATTTATAGGGAGAAATCACATGGTCTTCGATGTCTTCGAAAGACGGATAGGCAGGCACAATCAATGCGCTCTTGAAAATCGAATCGACGACGGTACTGCCACTTAGAGAAAGGAGAATCGACAGTGTATTAAATGATGTTGAAAGGACAAGTCCAAAGGATTTCCGGTTGTCACAAAGGCTAATGTCATATACTCATTGTCAGTATGACGTCATCGCAGAGAGCCCGGGGAGCCGAGCATCAAATTTGTTTCCTATCACTTCAATCTAGAAAACGCGGAGACTATCTGTATACGGCAAAATCGGACGGTCCAATTTCCCGTCTTTTAAGCATTTCGGAAGATTGATTCAAAGCCTCGAGGCTGTAAAGATGCGCTCGAGTCTTCTCAAGACACGGCTAAATCTGATTGGGGCTAAAGCAGAAATAGGAGTTCCCAAGACACAGCTAAATCTGTCGCGGATAGGTCTGACAAAGCATAGTTAGTCTATTATGAGCCCTACTCAAGGTGTCATTTCAGTCGTCCCATCTACACACCTTTACAGCTAATGTGTGCCATACCGTGTAAATATCTCCTCTTCTATATAAAGGGGATTCTGATTGTTTTGTAAGGGAGTGATGTTGCTCCAAAGGCTCTACATGAAATAAAATGATAACTCTCTCTCTTTCTCTCTAACACACTCTCTCGACATTGTTGTTCTATATTATTATTCATACTTGTTCCATATCTATTGCTCATTTATTGCTTATCATTGGCTATAAAGAGCCTCCTTTAATATTATTGCATCTGTTAGCCCTTCCCCGATTTCCCCCGATAGCTCGAGCCCGAGCTCGAGACTCGACCTCGAGGCGCCAAATCGACCAGCTCGAGGCCTCGAACGGCTATCTCTCGGTTTGATTACTATTTTACTTTAGCTCGCGTCTCATCCTCAAACTATACACACAAAGCACCAAGTGCTCCATAACTAGCATAAAAATAGATCACGTATTCTTAGAGTCCCATCAACAAATTTAATTGTTATTACCATTTTCACAGTAAACAAAAACCAAACAAAGAAAGGTACCAGCCGTATGTAGAAGACGGGAGAAACGGCCCTAGGCGCACCATACCCTGAAACGATCGAAGGATGGATCGAGGACAGGATCCTCGGGGACTCGGCAACAGAGCCGGATTTGATAAGCACACATGTCCAACAGAAGCGCCTCGCTTGTCAGAATACAACTTCAACGTCGATGTATCAGACATCATTTTTGCCATCAGTAAAATCAGAGACGCTAGGTGGCCCAGGCCCAAACAATCAGACCCCTCGCAACGGAACCATAACTTAGTGTGTGAATTTCACAACACACACGGACATAGGACCAAAGATTGCCGACAACTCTAGGAAGAAGTGGCCTGATTACTCAGCAAAGGTCACCTCTGGGAATTCACAGTGACCCAGCCAAAAATCAGTTCCAGGAAAGAGAGGTTACCAAAAAGAATGTCATCCATGCGATCTTTTGATGTATTGGCGCCTTGCAGGAACCTGTGGCTAGGATAGCAGAAACATTCCTCAATAGGGAAAAGCAAACTCGAGGCCCTATCTCGGCTCCGCTACGGCGCACTAGTAACTTCTTTTCTTGTAAACACATTTTGAATCAGACATATACTTGCGAATCCAGGTAGCTCGGCCAATATTATCAGGACAGAGACGACAGAGCAGCTCGGGCTGCTTAGCCAAATTATGCCCGCCTTTCGAAGTCCTGAACGGACAAGACTAGGCAAACAAAGCAACGAAAATGGAAACTGCCACATTAGTCAACACGGCCGACATAGCCAAAACACCAATGTCTCCACCGTCAAGGGGGATAAACAAGCAACTTGGCACCCACTAAACAAACAGTTTGGCCCAAAACAGTGAAATAGCGATAGTAAACTACATCTTCGGTTAAGTCCGATTAAACAAAGCAGAAGACCGTACCGCACCTCATCACAAGCGACCAAAACATATCGGGACTCGGAACATCGCCTACACATTCTACATTAAGGTATGACCATCTCTTTTTCTCTATCGACTACATTTTTTGCTGACCATAATGCAGATATCCGATCGAATCGACCAAGGCACTCTCCAACTCGAAGGCCCAAGGTTCCAAAAGCATGCGTTGCACTCTTTTCCTTCGACCGGGTTTTTATCCCAATAAGGGTTTTACTGGAAAGGTTTTTAATGAGGCAACGTCTACATTCTACCTAACGAAGACTCAACGAGTATTCAAGGCTTCTTTTGCAACCAACCTCGAATACTGGTGGGCATCTCCCCCCTCCCCCTCCTGGACGACCATCCACTTAAAGAAGCCAAGAAACAGTGAGTGGGGTCCCAATAGGACAATGATGTACCGGGCCAAACGGTCGAACGAACTGTGTCTGTATAAGATAGTCGGGCCCTTGACAGCGAAAACATATATACTTGTACCAAGTAATCGAAGAATACTTTTCAAAAAAGCATTTCACACCTGATATGAAACTCATCATTTTCGCAAAAACGACTCCTCTGTGAAAAAAGTCTCGAATACTAGGAGACTGGCGTTAACAACCCAACACCTGAACGGCCTCCTGGTCGGAATGTTACACCCCGTGTTTTCGTATGTAAGAGTACGTCATAAGTCAATTAATGTAAGCTCAGGAATGGAATCATCTTCCAAAAGTTTACAAAGTTAGTTCATCATGTTAACGTGGAGGTTACAAATATTTAAGATCATTGATACCAAGTAGAAAGAGAGATTGAAGGATTAGAATCTAAACAAATTGAAGAAAATAAGTTTCGTCGAAAGTTGACAAGTTGGAATGTTTTACCATGTACTTTTGGGGCGAAACTAGGGTGATTAACATTATAAGGAGATTATAATATGAGTTATTTTAGTTGTATGATAGTTGGTGTTATGTTTTGAAGTTAAGCAAGTTGTGGAACAAAAGTTGGAAAATCAGAAATCCAATATAAATGCCACCATCTGTACAGCATGGCGTCCGATCACGGCCCGATCGGCTAAGCCATCTCACTTGGGACATAACCTCTTTCAATTATTCCTTAGTTCTAATTTCTTTCCATTTTCCCGTTACATGGCACAACACCTCTTTTTATTAATTTATTTCCTAGCACCTTGGTACGTTGTTACAGCTCGTCTTCCCCCTGTTTATTCGTTCATATAGCTTCATCATCCATGTCGATAAGGGGGCAATCATATAAGACATGCACACATAAGAAAATAATGAATACTTGGAGAACATAATCACATTTTGAACTATCATGATTTTAGAGTAAACATATAGAACAATTTTGGGACAAAAGTCTGTCACCCAACATCAATGCAATCCATCTAGTATGAACAATTTAAAACTCATGCCAACTACTTGGACACCAAGAATTCAACACTAAGAAGAAGAGGGTTAGCCATACATACCTTAATGGATCTTTCCTTAAATCCTTACAATAAATTCCGGGATTTCCTAGTAACTTTGATCTTTTTTATCAGAATTACAAATCAAGCCAAGAATTAGAGACATGATTAAGATTCTAGCTCATTTGAGTATATTGTCAAGCACTAGGTGTGCATTGTGGTTTTAGGACCCCTTTGTGAGAGATTTTTATCACCTTACACCCCAATTGCCATCTTTTTAACGCACAATCTTCCCATACCCTATTATCACTCATGCATGCAAGATAGTCAATTCTTATACCCACGAACCCACCCGTCATCACTTATTTCAGTAGAAATCTCGAAATTATAGATTAGGGCACAAGTTCTTACCTTTTAGGATGAAGGCCTAGCAGATTGTTCTTGATAATCTCCAAGGGTTTAAGCAAAGATCAAATGGGGACTTGTTGATGATCACCCTCACTCTCTAGAACTTCCCCTCTCACTCTATCTTCAGAAAGATCGCATAAAAGAGGTCTAAGGGGGTGTTTTTAACAGAATGGGGTCGGGTTTTAAAAGTTAGAAAATAGGAGCCCCGACCAAATCTGTCATCGCATAATGGACATGCGGCGCGCAAAAGGACCGCAAAAATGGTCCCCAAAACCTGAATAAACTGCCCGGGTATGCGACAAGAATGTGGTCCGCATACCTGTTCTGCGGTCGCATAATGCACCGCAGAATTGCCCTTTACAAAAATTCAGAGGGGTTTATGCGATAACTATGCGGCCCGTATATTGATTATGCGATTGCATAATTGGCCACATAGTTGACCTCAAATTAACCAACAAACTGTCTGACTCTGCGTCGACTCTGCGGTCCGCATAGCTATGATGCGATCTCATAATGGACCGCAGAAACGCACTTTTCTGGAAAAAAATTATTCCTTATCTTTTTAATGCATAGATCAATCCGAAGGGTCCGAACCGCGGCGAGCTGCTCGCCGCAAAGAATTTTTACGGATTTCTAACACATATTCCTAACTTGGCACTACGAGATCTCGGGTCTTTTGAGTAAAAATTTCACGGGGCCTTACATCCTCCCCCACTTACGATCATTCGTCCTCGAATGAGGATCAAGGTTCACTCATTAGCAATGCTTATGCAACTCCAGCTTTTTCACATCATGACACATATCAATAGCCCCGAATTTGCTAACTCCCTAAATATCCAAAAATTTTGCCAGAGTTTCCTTTGTATCTAGACCTATCCACCTGCCAGAGAGCCCCAAAAACATATCCTAACAACATTTACACAATCCTTAGACATGGCATATCTTGCAACAACACCAACCATGGCCGCATAGGCAACATATAACCATAATAGGACAGTTCTATGTAGACCAATTCAAAGGATACAGAGTTCATATGAACCAAATTCATACGAGAAATTACATAGCTATACAAACAAATGTGGGTACTTCTTTTTCATTTCTTCCTCGGCTTCCCAAGTGGCTTCTTCAACCTGCTAGTTTCGCCATAACACCTTCACGGAGGCAATTTCTTTGTTTCTCAACTTTCGGACCTGCATGTCAAGAATGGCAACTGCAATTTCTTCATATGATAGCTCTTGATTAAGCTCAATAGTTTCAACTGGAACAATAGTGGACGGATCCCCCACTACCTTCTTCAACATAGACACATGGAAGATTGGGTGTACGAATGACATCTCGAGTGGCGGCTCAAGCTTGTATGCCATTTGGCCAATCCTTTGAATGATTTTGTACGGTCCGACATACATCGGACTCAATATTCCTTCCTTTCCTAACTACATGATACCCTTCATGGGGGAAACCTTCAAAAACACCCAATCATCTTCTTTGAACTCTAAATCTCTGCGACGAATGTCCGAATAAGACTTTTGGTGACTCTGAGTCGTTTTCAACCTTTTCCTTAATCACTTTGACTTTCTCCATGGCCTGATGCACAAGGTCGGGCCCTATCAGTTCCGCTTCTCCAACCTCGAACCACCCAATGGGAGACCTACATCTCCTACAATACAATGCCTCAAATGGTGCCATCTGGATACTAGCATGGAAGCTGTTGTTATAAGCAAATTCAATGAGTGGAAAATTGTCATCCCAGCTACCTTTGAAATCAAGATTACAAGCACGCAACATGTCCTTAAGCGTCTGAATAGTCTGCTCCACTTGCCCGTCAGTCTGTGGATGGAAAGCTGTATCGAGATTTACCTGCGTACCCAAATCTTGCTGAAATTTATTCTAGAAATTAGCTGTGAGCTGGGCCCCCCGATCGGAAATGATGGAAACGGGAGTGCCACGAAGCCTTACTATTTCCTTGATATACACTTTAGCATATTGTTCTGCATTGTCGTAGGATTTAACTGGTAAGAAGTGCGCTGATTTCGTGAGTCGGTCCATGATTACCCAAATTGAGTCGAACTTACGTGGAGTGCACGGTAACCCCACCACGAAATCCATATTGATCATTTCTCATTTCCACGTTGGAATTTCTGTACTCTGAGATAACCCGTCGGGCCTTTGATGTTCGGCCTTCACTTGTTGACAGTTTGAACATTTTTCCACAAAGTCTGCCACATCCTTTTTCATGTTGTTCCACCAATAGACTTCCTTGAGATCATGATACATTTTCGTAGAACCTGGGTGTACGGAATACCTGGAAGTGTGAGCCTCTGCCATGATCCTTTCACGAAGACCGTCAACATGCGAAACACATAGGCGGCCTTGGCACCGTAGGCTACCATCATCCATGCCAAAGGAAAAGGCTGTGGTCTTATGTTTATGAACCCCCTCTTTCAGTTGTGCTAACAATGGATCGTTGAATTGCTTCTCCTTCACCTCTGCCACAAGCGATGATTCAGCCCTATTCCGCACAATCACTCCTCCTTCATTAGAGTCCGCAGGGTGAACTCCCAAACTAGCCAACTGGTGAACCTCCCGGGCCAAGGGCCTTTGATATGCCTCTAAATGAGCCAAACTTCCCACAGACTTCCGGCTAAGAGCATCAGCCACAACATTGGCCTTTTCGGGGTGATAGAGAATATCAATGTCATATTCCTTGAGCAACAAGAGCCATCTCCTCAATCTCACATTCAACTCCTTCTGCTTGAAGATATACTGAAGACTCTTGTGGTCCGTAAATACACCCACATGGACCCCATACAAATAATGTCGCCAAATCCTTAGTGCAAACACCACTGCCGCAAGATTTAAGTCATAGGTTGGATAGTTCTTTTCATGGTTCTTGAGTTGCCTAGAAGCGTAGGCTATGACCTTGCCGTGTTACATTAGCACACACCCAAGCCCGATCCTGGAAGCATCGCAATACACCATAAATCCCCCTGTACCCTCTAGCAGGGTTAATGCTGGTGTTGTAGTCAATCTTGATTTCAATTCTTGGAAACTCCTTTCACAAGCATCGGACCACTGGAACATAACTGCTTTCTGCGTCAATTTAGTCAATGGAGAGGCAAGCGTAGAAAATGCCTCCACAAATCTTCTGTAGTACCCAGCCAAACCTAAGAAACTACGAATCTCTATTGGAGTGGTAGGTCTAGGCCAATTCTTCACTGCTGCAATCTTTTGAGGATCAACAATAATTCCTTCTCTGGAGACGACGTGACCCAAAAATACAACAGATTCAAGTCAAAATTCACATTTTGAAAATTTTGCATACACTTGATGATGCTGAAGAGTCAGCAGAACTGCCCTGAGATGGTCAGCATGGTCCTCCCGACTTTGGGAATACACAAGAATATCGTCATGAAAACTATCACAAAGGAGTCTAGAAAAGGCTTGATGACTCGATTCATAAGATCCATGAAAGCTGTCGGGGCATTTGTGAGCCCGAATGACATCACCAGAAATTCAAAGTGCCCATACCGAGTCCTGAAAGCTGTTTTTGGAATATCTTGCTCCCTTATCTTCACTTGATGATACCCGGACCGCAAGTCAATTTTTGAGAAACACGTGGCACCTTGAAATTGATCAAACAAGTTACCTATTCTTGGTAGAGGGTACTTATTTTTGATTGTGAACTAGTTGAGTTGCCGGTAGTCAATACACATCCGCAACGACCCATCTTTCTGTTTGACAAAGAGAACCAATGCGCTCCAAGGCGACACACTTAGTTGGATGAAACCCTTCTCTAGCAAATCCTTCAGTTGTTCCTTCAGCTCTCTTAATTCTGCCGGTGCCATCCTATAAGGTGGAATGGATATAGGTTGGGTGCCCGACATAACATCAATCCCAAAATCGATCTCCCTGTCTGGAAGAATCCCAGGGAGCTCGTCCGGAAATACATCGGGGAATTCATTCACAATTGGCACATATTCAAGGGTAGGCACTTCAGCAGTGGTGTCCGCAACTTGGACCAAGTGATAAATGCACCCCTTCCTAATCATCTTCGTGGCCTTAAGGTAAGAAATAAACCTACCTTTTGGCACAACATTATTCCCTTCCCACTTAACAACTGGCTTGTTAGGAAACTCAAGTCTCATGATCCTAGTTCCGCAATCGAGTTTGGCAAAGCATGAGTAAAGCCAATCCATTCCCGTTATTACATCAAAATCAATCATTCCCAGTTCAATAAGATTGGCCATGGTATCTCGGCCACGCACCGTGACTACACAATCCCAATAAACCTGTACGACCGTGATAGACTCGCCAACCGAAGTAGATACGGAGAACAGCTCATGAAGCTATTCCGGTTCCATCCCGAAGCTCGTAGCAACATAAGGAGTAACATAGGATAAAGAAGACCCGGGATCAATAAGAGCATATACCTCATGAGATTTAACAGTCACTATACCTGTAACAATGATGACCACTCATGGCATAGAACAAACTGGGTCCTCCCGAACTCTGTGCACCACCCCTAGCTGCACCCCGCCCAGTGGGTGCTGGAGAGCCTCGAGCTGGAGGGTGTGCTGAAGATGTAGCAGCTGTAGGACTGGATGACTGAGTTGTACCCCTGCCCGCCCCCTGGCGGGACGCACGAAAGTCCCTCTAAATATGGCCTCTCATCATGCATCTGTAGCATACTGGCATGTCTGGGTTGCAGACTCCCGAATGTATCCTCCCACATTTAGGGCATGGGGCTCTCTGCTGCTGTTACGATCTACCTCCCGATCGGCCCTGATGATGGGACCCCCTACTGCACTGGCTGGGCCTAAAGTGACTCCCCTGATGGCGGGGCACTAGCTGAAGACTGAGCATAAGACTGGGATGTCCCTTATGATCCTCCCCTAAAAGCTGATCTCTCGCCTCCGAATGAATCCCCAAGGTTGCGCGCTGATCGAGCGCTGTTGTTACCTTCTCGTTCTATCCTGTACTTCAGCTTTCGAGCCTCGGTAGCTTGGGCAAAGGTTACTATCCTTCCATAGTTCATGTTAGAATTTAGAGCAGCTATGGCAGCTTCATTAATAACCAAAGGGCCAAGGCCCTGCACCAATCGACACACCCTAGCCTCCATAGTCGACATAATCTGAACAACATACTTTGATAGGCGCACGAACTCCACATGATACTCCCACACACTCTTACTACCCTGTTAAAGGGTCTCAAACTCTGCAGCACGGGCTGCCTTAGTCTCGGCAGGTAGGAAATGGTCTATGAAGGCATCCGCAAACTCACTCCATCTTGCCGGAGGGCTCCCCTCCTCACGGGAATCCTCCCACATCTTGAACCAGGAATATGCCACCCCTTTCAAACGATAGGAAGCCAAATCCACTCCCTCCATCTCAGTAGCACGCATACTCGGAGGGTCTTATGCATCTCATCAATAAAAATCCTGCGGGTCTGCTCAGGGGTCAGTACCTGTGAACACTGGCGGGTGTAACTGAAGGAACCTGTTTACCCTAGAACCAGAGGAATCCCCTTGCAAGCTAAATGAGGTGGTTGCAGTATTTGACCTCTGTGCCTGGAAAGCCACTAATTGGGTCAGTATCTGGATAGCTCCTCTAAGATCCCCATCAGAAATACCGGAACTAGAAACTGGGGCTGGGGGTGAAGCAGGCACATCGACGGGAGGAATGGTGGTACCCTCCGTAGGTGTAGGAATTGGGGTAGTCTGCTCTGGAGTAAAAGAACCAGGTAGAGTGATAGCAGGGTGATCGTCCTCACCCGCAATATCAAGTAGGGATTCATCAGCCACTCCCGAGGTGGCGTTGGCTTCTTGGCCAATTCTCGCTTTCTTCTAAGGTTCCATTTACTGAAAGATAGAACAATGCACGAGTTGGAGGAAAGCAACCTCACATACCGCTCTAACACACGATAAAGAACAACAATGAAGGGTATTATTCCTATATGTCCAAGTAGCCTCCTACTTATAGTTGTGGTCGACAGCACACCGATAAGAAGGGCTCTACTAGACACGGCTCCGAGACATCTTAGGACGCTTCAAAACCTTAGGATCTGATACCAAGTTTGTCACGCCCCAAACCTCGGGGAGTGCAACCGGTGCGCGATCGAGCGAACCCGGTTGAGCAAGCCTATCTAGCCTTTCATACCCGACTCATTCTATATCTAAAGAAGTAATTCATTGCCATTTGTTAAACATGTGAGGGAGAGTTGTTATATAAATGCATAGACATTACTAGTTAGATTCTTACTGAAAATGCAACACGCCATGGTTAACTTCCCCAATGTACATACAGTTGACAGTCTAGTGGAGAAAAGTTTCAAAATACAACGTGATCCAATGACCACCCCGGCACCCATAGATGACCCACATAAATGTCTACGGAGCCTGTAAGGATACAGAAGACCCAAAGGATAATGCCGGCAACAAGGCCCAGGGCATACCTCAAAATATGGTAATTTACACAAAAGAAGAACTACAAAACCCCTGGGAGGAATGGAGGCTCAACAAGACAGCTGTGAAGAGAGAAAGAGAGCACCACTATCTATGATCGACACTATCACCAACGGAACCACCTGCATCCATTAAAAAATGTAGCGCCCCTGGCTAAAGAGACGTTAGTACTGTCGAATGGTACTAGTATGTAAGGCAAACACAATTCTTAATAGGATGAACAATGAACAAATAGAAGGCAGTTATACCATCAACAAGTACATCACAGGATTACAGGGAAAACACCAAATAAGGTTCACATGATTCCGCTTAAGTCATTCCATTCCTTTAGGTTAATGTTCTTTAGTGCCAAATGCCATACTTATAATATAATGGCACCGTGATTTTTACACGGAGTCCGATATCGGCCTGACCGGCTAAGCCATTCCAAGTGAGACATATCCAAGTCCACAATGAAAATCAGAAATCCAATGTAAATGCCAGCATGTGTACAGCATGGCATCCGATCTCGGCCCGATCGGCTAAGCCATCTAACATGAGACATAACCTTTTTCAATTATTTCGTAGTTCCCATTTCTTTCCATTTTCCCGTGGCATGGTAGAACACCTCTTTATATTAATTTATTTCCTGGCACCTGGCTACATTGTTACAACTCAAGTCTTCCCCTTGTTTATTCGTTCATATAGCTTCATCATCCGTGTCGATAAGGGGGCCATCATATAAGGCATGCATACATAAGAAAATAATGAACACTTGAAGAACATATTCACATATTCAACTATCATGATTTCAGAGTAAACACATAGAACAATTTTGGGACAAAAGTCCCTCACCCAAATCATCAGTGCAATCCATCTAGTATGAACAATTTGAAACTCACGCCAACTACTTGGAGACTAAGAATTCAACACTAAGAAGAAGAGGGTTAGCCATACATACCTTAATGGATCTTTCCTTAAATCCTTACAAAAAATTCCGGGATTTCCTAGCAACTTTGATCTATTTTATGAGAATTACAAATTGAGCAAAGAATTAGAGACATGATTAAGATTCTAGTTCGTTTGAGTATATTGTCAAGCACTAGGTGTGCATTGTGGTTTTAGGACCCCTTTGTGAGAGATTTTCATCACCTTACACTCCAATTGCAATCTTTTTAACTCACAATCTTCCCATATCCCGTTATCACTTATTCATGCAAGATAGTCAATTCATATACCCACGAACCCACCCGTGATCACTTATTTCAGTAGAAATCTCGAAATTATAGATTAGGGCACAAGTTTTACCTCTTAGGATGAAGGCCTCGCAGATTTTTCTTGATAATCTCCAAGGGTTTAAGCAAAGATCAAATGGGGACTTGATGAAGATCACCCTCTCTCTAGAACTTCCTCTCTCATTTTATCATCAGAAAAATCGCATAAAAGAGATCTAAGGGGGTGTTTTCAATCGAATGAGGTCAGGTTTTAAAAGTTAGAAAATAGGAGCCCCAGCCAAATCTGCGATTGCATAATGGACATGCGGCCCGCAAAAGGGACCGCAAAAATAGTCCCCAAAACCGGAACAAACTGCCCGGGTATTCCACAAGAATGCAGTTCGTATACCTGTTATGCAGTCGCATAATGCACCGCAGAACTGCCCCTTGCATAAATTCAAAGGGTATTATGCGATAACTATGCGGCCCGCATAATGATTATGCGATTGCATAATTGGCTGCATAGTTGACCTCAAATTAACCAACAAACTGTCTGACTTTGCGGCGACTATGTGGTCCGTATAGCCATTAAGCGATCGCATAATGGACCGCAGAAACACACTTTTCTGGAAAAACATTATTTCTTAGCTTTTTAATGCACAGATCAATTCGAAGGGTCCGAACCATTTAATACCATATCCTAACTTGGCATTACCAAATTTCGGGTCTTTTGAGTAAAAATTTCACAGGGCCTTACAAATTTCCCGTCATTAAGGCATTTTGGAAGATCACCTCGAAGCCTCGAGGCTGCCAAGATGCGCTCGAGTCTCCTTCCTCAGAGCTCGTCGACACCCAGCATTAAGGGAATATCGATCGAGGATAGAGTAAAAGTGGGGAGTTCCCAAGACACACGACTAAGTCTGACAAAGCCTTGCCGGCGTACTCTGAACCCGAATCAAGGCGTCACATCTAGCTGTCCCATCTCCATATCTTTACAATTAATGTATGTCATACCATATAAGGTTTCCCCTTATATATAAAGTGAATTCCTACCATTTTGTAAAAAGGCTGCTGTTGCTCCAACTATTATACACAAAATATATGATAACTCTCTCTCTTTTTCTCTCTAACATATTCTCTCGATATTGTTGGTCTTGATTATTATCTTCATACTTATTCTTTGTTTATTGCTCATCACTGGTCATAAAGAGCCTCCTTTAATTATATCGCGAGTGTTAGCCCTTCCCGGACTGCCCCTAAGAGCTCGAGCCCGAGCCCGGTAATCGACCTCGAGGCCCCAAACCGACAAGATCGAGGCCCTGAATAGCGAACTCATTGGTTTAATTATATCTCTATCTTAGCTCATATTTTTTCCTTAAACTTCATAGGCATAGCATCAACTGCTTAACAACTAGCATAAAAATAGATCACGTATTTTTAGAGTCCCATCAACAAATTTAATTGTTATTACCTTCACGGTAAACAGAATAATACTTACGCTGTGTATTCCATTTCTCCAGGAATGGCATATTCTTGCTCGGGATGATGTCCGAGGTCCTCACTCGGACGAACCTGTTCATCCACCCTCGATCTTTACCCTCATCAATGCTCGAGAAAAATGACTTCGTGCACCGAGAGTGAAGCCTAATCAAACCTCGATAAAACCGAGGACTATACAATCTTATCAAATGATCGAGGGTAAAAGTCGCACCCTCGACCCCGTTGGAAAAATGGCGGAGCATGTAGACTATCCTCCGGAAAGATGAATAGATTTGACCAAGCATCACTTGGTACTTATCCCAAAAATTGAGAATAACCGGATCTATCTGCGGGGAAGAAGGGTTCGAAGAATCGAGTGGACCCAAAGCAAACGGGTAAGTATATACATAAAGGAAACCCGCTTTGTGATCCGTCATGCTTTCGTTAGAGCGAGGGATATCAACCAGCACTTCCTCCCCCCATCGGGAGCCTTCCTTCACTTTCCTTATATCGGTCACAACGCTGATATACTGGGACACGTGTTCGCATCGTCCCGATACAGATAATGGTTTGTCCACAGAAAAAACCTTCATCATGTCGAGCTCGACGGGAGTACACTGTTCGAAGGTGGGTATCACTTTGGGTTTTCCTTTGGATGCCCGGGATGAAGAGGCAGCCTCGTCCTTCCTAGGAACTGTCTTGGAAGTTCTAGCCATGGTGATGGTGAAGCTTTTCTAAGAAAGGCGGAAAAGGATCGAGAGCGAAAAAAAATGTGAAGGGGGATGGATCTAGCTTTGCAAATTTGAAGATATTGTTAAAGTACGAATTACCAAACGACTGAGGCATTTATAGGAGCCATGTGGGCAGTGGAAAGGACAAACCAATAGCGGTTCGTGGGCTTTTCGGTAGTCGTATTGATGGTGACCCCTGTGCGGTTTTTTTAGTATGGCTTTTAATGCTCTGACGAGCTAACATCATAGCGATGATTCTTGCAAAGTAGGAGCTCAAAATCGTTTCCTATCACTTTGTTCTAGGAAACGCGGGGACTATACCATGGCTCAATTTCGCGAGCATCAATGCATCTCGAGGGTTACCAGTAATCGACCCCGAGAATTCTCAATGGGCAACTCCAAGATAGTATATGCGATGACTGCCCCGAGGCAAGGTGAATTAGCGGTCTCGGCAGATCAAGGTGGAGTTCCCAAGATGCATACATATAGCTGGCCTAGTCTAGTGGGCTAGTCAGAAAAGCGAATCAAGGCATTAAGTGGTTGTACCAGCCCCATATCGTGGTAATTAATGCATTTGTACTATGTTGGGATTCCCCCTCTTAAAAAAAGGGGATCCTTATCATTTTGTAGAGGTTGGCCACTCAATATCAAGAAATACATAAACATTCTCTCTGCTCTCTAACGTATTCTCTTGAGTTCATTACTTTATTTATTGCTTATATTTATTGTGTTTTATCTATTGTTCTTCATTTACTGCTTATTATTGGCCATAAAGAGCTGTCATTCATCCTATTATTACTGTTAATCATCCGCCAACTACCCTCGATAATTCCCAGCCGAGCACTCGACTCGACCTCGAGGCCCCCGAATAGGCGAGCTAGAGGCCACAATTCGCAGATATTCAGTTTGACCAAGTCAAGCGAGATAGAGATATAATTTACATCATGGGTAATACTTTGTTCATGGGCACAATGAAAAAATAAATAAAGCGAGAGAGTCTTACTGGTGAAAACCCTCACGGGCTACATAAGGCGATGGTGAGCTGAGAGAAAATTTAAAATGAGATAGTCATATTGGTGAAAACCCTCACGGGCACCGTAAGGCGATGGTGAGTTGAGAGATAACCAAATGAGAGAGGCTTGTTGATGAAAACTCTTCGGGGTCCTCCAAGTCGAATGAGTCACGTGACTTCACAGAGAAATTGATGTGAGCACCTAATTTTTGCCCTACATAGGAAATTACTCCTAAAATATTCAAAAATTGTTGTAGTGACTTTTGTAGAATTTAGAAATTTTTTATTTTTATTTGTTTGGCATTCATTTGCACTTTTAGCATGTCTTAGTAGCATTTCAAATCACAAAAATGATAAAAAAAATATTTTTTTTTCTTTTGATTTGTGCATACTTAGATTTTTTACTTGCATTATTAACATTTAGTTTGCATTAAAATATAATAATACCTTAGTCATTTTACATTTTAGCTTTTGGCTTTAAAATTATTAATTTTTTTTATTAGTTTGTATTATTAAGGTAATTAATCAACTAATTGGTAGATAAAGTAGTAAGAGAGTTGATTTTGCAATTTTAGTTTACACATTTGGTTAATTTGATTATTGACTAAAAGTGAAATTCAAAGGTTTTGGCTATTAGAGGCTTTGTTAGCTCGAATTGGGACAAATTGAGCCCATTTCTGTTAGAGCCCATACCATCCCAGCTCACAATCCAAATACACATTCCCTCATTAAAACCTAACCCTCCTCCTTACAAAAGAAAGGGGGACCTAGATCGGACCTTCTCCCTTAGGCATGTGCGCCGTTTCCCTTTCTTCTTCCTCACTCTCCATCTACACACACATAGAATAGACCTGGCCCTCTTCACAAAAGAACCCTAACAAATCCCCTCCAAAAATCAGCGCCGTTTCCACCCGCGACTACCAAATCGGACCGCCCTTCGAAAGAAAAACCAGAACGCCGCTGCCTCTACTTCTCACCTCTTCATCTTCTTTACAAAACAACCTCCCTCCACCTAAAACCCTAGCCACACCTCCAATTTCTAAGAGTTCTGAAGAGAGGCGATTCACGCACTCATACACATATTACTCTGCTATCGTTTTGGAAAATTTTAAGCTCTAATCTCACTTATACATATTTTATATAGCATCAACTGAATAACAACTAGCATAAAAATAGATCACGTATTTTTAGAATCTCATAATCAAATTTAATTGTTTTTACCATTTCCACGACACTCACATTATTGAAATGAAGCTCACGTCTAGGATTTCAAAAATGAATTCTCTGATGTTATTGAATATGAAGCTCACGTCCAGGAATTGAAAATGAATTCTCTGAAGTTATTTCTCTTTTAGTTTTATAGAAATGTTATTTGCTTAACTTTGCAAAGTCTTGCACTTTTCCAATAAGGAGATCAATCCATCTCTACGTGTAATCAAGTTATCATTTGGTCTAATGACTCATTTGTATACTTTGCCACCTTGGCTAAGCATATGCCATGTGGCAATCCCAAAAAGCTCTTATCCACTTAATACCATAATTATCCCTACCATTAATTAATTATCCATATTATTAAGAACTATCTCAAATTACATAAAATATTATCCACTTTTAAAATACCTTATACACCCCACTATCATGGTCATATGGTACCTTGTATGGCACTAGCCCATAAATACTGAGTATTTTAGCTCAGGCCGTATTTTATCCCCACATGTCAAAATTCGACAAAATTCATTTTCTTCGATTTGCCTACCTTCTCACCTTCACCGAATTTACTCATCATTTGTTTGAAATAATATAATACTTATAATCTTAAAATAATCCCATTCCCGAACTTACGATGAAACTTTAACGTACAAAGAATGCTGCATGTAACATCTCACTTCCGAGCTTTCAGTAATTTGTTTATGGCGTACTTTCACGCACAAAAATATGGGGTGTAACATTATTCCCCATTTTGGAACATTCGTCATCGAATGTTGACTGATGCACTTATCATTCTTAATCCATAGCTCTTGTGAATACCGTAGTACTACTCTTACCATCTAGGCAACTATTCTGTGAATGAATCCAAAAGGCCAAGGCATTCCTTACTTTAGGCTTCTTACTCACACCACGATTCGTGGTCTGAATCCTCCCAATCTTGTAACTGTTGCTACCTTTTTTAACCCAGCCTGTATGACTCTGACTCTGTAAGTGCGCCTATGCGACTATTCTCTTCTTTTTCCTCCAACTTTTAGCCAATATCTAGGTCTTATCTTGTAAACATATACAGGGCTCAATAAGGTGTTCCTCTAGGCATCTATATTGAAGTTTTTTGCTCTGTACTTTGTCGAACTTATGAATATTGTTATATCTTATTTCATAGGCCTGGTTATTCATCCGTATGAATTTACTGCATTTGGGTAGGTCATACTATACCATAACTCGTACCTTGGTTTTATTATTATCGAGGTCTGCTACCCAACTCTAGGTTACTCTCTCTTTTCATATCATAGATGTATAAATTCAAGTCCTTCAATGCTTTCTTATTATTGTTCATCTAAAGGATGGAATCCTTATCTCTTCTCATACGTTGGAACTTTATCCATCTATTGTCGATTGACCTTAACGTTGATCCATAATCTACCGCTGATAACTTGACTTCTTATGTAACACTGCCGCCAGGGCTCACATTGCATCGTGGAACATTTGAAGCGATTTTCTTGATTCACTTGGAGTGATACGATACTATACTTCCGTAACATTTTTCATAACATTCCAATGTGGTTTGCTTTATGTGGGTATTTTAATCATGTACACTTCATGAAATCATTACTCAATCGAAGGCCCAAACATCATCCTTTATCTATCATAATTACACCCTTATTCTACTTATCAGGGCAGCATTCCATCTCTTTTAAATGCTACTTATGATGAGTAGCTCCTTTCAGTTTATTCAGGCTAAGCTGAGCTTTCTATATCTTCGAAAATCATCAGCCCTCTTATTTTCACGGGCTTAATCCTGAGAACTTATTAATTTCTTGACACCTTCTCACTCGCGCTTTCTTATCCTTACTCCTGTCTTCTAAAACCTTATCTCCTTACCAAATTTTAGCTTGCGACCTAAACATATCTATTCATACTACTCGCAACCTTCCTTGAACTTTCTTGCACCATAGATTTCCTTTGTTACTTACCTCCACACTCATGAGCAAGCACGGTTGCTTTTGAACATATATTTTAATTGTCTTCCCAGTGGGACTCTTTTTCATTTCCATAACACTCATATGATATCTTTAACTACCCCAACTCCTACCAGAGTATTTATCAACATCATGATGTCGTATCTGTCAGGCTAAATGTCCCATGTTGGGGTTCATTCTATTTATCTTGCACGATCTATTGATTTGTTTGTATCCTCTATTCTAGCCATAACTGGGCTCTTCCTGAATCAACTACTAACTACACGTTGACCTATTCTCATATCCATATTCCGCGTAATCTTCCTTGGGTTATTTCCCTTGTCCTAACAAACTTCACGTACTGGCTTCTTTTCTATCAATAACATCCCGGGCAGGAACCCTTGCTTACTTTCCTTGACGTCGGGCTTTGATAATGTTCTGGAATCATAGCATATCTGTAAGAGTTTAATAAGTGCAATCTCATTCTTTACTCTTTTTATCGCATTCTTCCTTTACCATTCCATAGTTACTAGAACCACTTAATTTTGGCTTAATGTCACATCATTCCATATTCCCCCATTTAAGGGAGTACTAAGAGTTGGAGCTACGACGACCTGCCTATAGATGTTTTTCCCTTTCATCTTTGGCATCCTTTCACATCATTGATGACCCTTAATCACCTTGCGGTAATCCTTCTATACCAAGGATAACAAAATTTCTTACTCATGAGGGTAACACAGTGTAACTGGCACATACAGTCCCTTAAGATTAACTTTTCTCACATTGCTTTCTTTAGGGAAGCATCTTCCTGAGTTACCATTATTTGAATTTCTTACGAATCATCTTTTGTTTTCCATTCCATTACTGGCAAAACTCAATCTAAAACGCTCTTGATGCCGACCATTATCAAATCACTCAGTCACTAATTCAGGTTTAGTGACTTTATGGCCTATATTCTTGTGTTGTCTCAAGGCATGTCACCTCTCGCTGTTTCCTTCATTTGACTATAAACTCCGTAATACTGTCGTCCTTTTGATCTACCGTTGTCATCCATGTATCATATCTTACTCATAATTCTTCACTAACTTTCTTCTTATTTCCCGCTAATATTATGTCCATCACATTACTCTGAAAAGTTCAATAAGACATTCTCTTGCTTTTAACACCCCTTTGCTTCATCCAATGGCTCTTCGGGTTGCTTAACGTTATCGCTGTACTAGGGAAACGGACCATATCAAGGTAATATTTATTCCTTCCATGCTTTCAATGCTTATCTTCTGATTTCTTTTTAATCATGCTAGTACTCACATCTAATTGTAATATTCTAGAGTGCACCATTTGTGTGTCTCACATGGAGGTCTATTAGCCCCTTTGTAATATCCTTAGGAAATATCAACTAACACAAACAATCCATTCCCCATTCTGGGTTACTCTAACCTCAGCCGGATCCTAATATCCCGTCCTTTTCTTAAACTACACCTTTTAGCCCCCAATGGGGCATAACTGAGATGGGTGTGGTCGATTATACATACCTCTATTACTGTTGAAGGTAACTCACAATGCTTATATTTTTTTCTGCCGGAACTGTAATACCGATAATCTTCATTAACTAGGTGCCTCGTACCCTTCTTCACCTTGCTTCTGTTACTTGCTTAAACTTGTGTCTCCCTGCTTACTCCTTTTTACCGTAAGAGTGTATAGGCATTCTTGCCGTAGGGATCCTTATCAAGAATCTTACACATCTTTGTATACATATAATTTGCTGAATACCTCATATTATCCATCATAAGCATGATACAAAAATTGAGTTCCTCTGACTCAACTCTTCCACGCCTATATCTCTTACCAACCATCTTCCTAGATGCAGGCATCGTCGTATTATGAATAAGATCGAGTTTAGGAACTTGAGTTCTTGCAACTGAGCTCTACCACACGATCTAGAGTAGGAAGAAAGAGTGACAGTCCTAAATACCCTGTAGCCTCCTGCTTATAAGTGTGGTGCACAACACACCCATAAACAAGACTCTACTAGAATACATAATTTTCATAAAGGTCGGGATAGAGTCCCGCCATACCAAACAATATACGTCTAAATCATATTAACCAAACAAGCAACTACGATGCAAATGGAGCGCACCAACATCTTCCGCTGAGCTGATAGCCTACTTGGAGGGCTCTCGACCTGTATATCGGGACCTGTGGGCATGAAACGCAGTGTCCCCAGGCAATGAGATGTCTGTACAAATAATGTACCGAGTATGTAAGAAATAAAAAGCAGTAAATAATAGACATGAGAGAAACAAGGAGTAAAAGACTCGACTTATAAGTCTTAATAATTCTGTACATAATAAAATACTCATAATGTCATGCATATACATATGTATGTCATGTCGTGCATAGGTACATGTGTTCATTACATCATCAAGACTCAGAGGGCATCTCATCATATCATCTCGGCCATTGTTGGCAAAATCATCAACGTATACCAGCTGATCAGGTTGTGGTGCGTATATAACGCTGTATCTTTTTCCCATGTCCAATATACATATATATACATACATATATACGTGTATATTACGCCATCTTGTCATGGGTTAATGTACATATGTAAATGCATGAAATGCATGTGAAAATATGTTAATAAAATCTCTCGGTACGTCAAAAGACCATTATGCTTCTGATTAATATCACGAAGCAAACTTTATCAACCTGCGTATTTTCTGAGACCCATGAACAGACGATAGAATAATATGACACATGTGGAATCAAGAATAATCTCTAGAATTTCTATGAACAGAGTCATTTATGAAATGTGCGTTTGCTCGTTTCTTCTGTATAACTTGGATCATGCCAAAAAGAAAGAAGGGATAGCCTTAACATATCTGGACCGATTCTCTTGAAAATTCCTCTAACACATGTCTTTTGTGACGAGCACGTAACAGAGGATTGAAGTAGGGGAAAATCCGTATGATATTTTTGAGAAGGATTACACCGTACTCCCTTAGAATCGCAAAATCCCGTTGACATTACGTAGTATAACTTTGTATGAAATCTCACGTTTTTTGAATACTTGAAGATCTATGAAAGCTCATGTTAGTGAATTTTTTGAAAGCTCACGTTATTGAATATGAAGCTCCCGTTATTGAAATGAAGCTCATGTCCAGGAGTTCAAAAATGATTTCATTTGGTCTAATGACTCATTTGTATACTTTACGTAGTATAACTTTGTATGAAATCTCACGTTTTTGAATACTTGAAGACCTATGAAAGCTCATGTTAGTGAATTTTTTGAAAGCTCACGTTATTGAATATGAAGCTCCCGTTATTGAAATGAAGCTCATGTCCAGGAGTTCAAAAATGATTTCTCTGATGTTATTGAATATGAAGCTCACGTCCAGGAATTCAAAATGAATTCTCTGAAGTTATTTCTCTTTTAGTTGTATAGAAATGTTATTTGCTTAACTTTGCAATGTCTTGCACTTTTCCAATAAAGAGATCAATCCATCTTCCCGTGTAATCAAGTTATCATTTGGTCTAATGACTCATTTGTATACTTTTCCACCTTGGCTAAGCTTATGCCACGTGGAAATCTCGAAAAAAGGCTCGTATCCACTTAATACCATAATTATCTCTACCATTAACCGATTATCCACATAATTCAGAACTATCTCAAAGTACTTATAATACTATACACTTAAAACATACCTTATACACCTTACTATCATGGTCATATAGTACCTTGTATGGCACTAGCCCATAAATACCGAGTATTTTAGCTCAGGCTGTATTTTATCCCAATATGTCAAACTTCAACAAAATTCATTTTCTTCGATTTGCCTACCCTCTAACCTTTACGAATCTACTTATCACTTGTTTGAAATAGCATAACGCTTACAATTTTAAAATAATCTCATTCCCTAACTTACGTTGATTAACCTACGATGAAACTTTAACGTACAAAAAATGCGGGATGAAACATCTCACTTTCGAGCTTTCATTAATTTATTTATGGCGTACTTTCATGTACAAAAATATGGGGTGTAATGTTCTATCTGGTCTGGAAGAGGATATGCAGCATCTACCTCCATAAGGACCATAGCATAGGATATCTTCTCACAATGAGTACTGAATTTATCAGTGTATAGGGGCTTTCCCACAACACTAGCCATTTTACTTAGAGCCTCAGTCGACCAATAACCTACAGGTAACCGAGGAAATCTAACCCAAACTAGCTCTATGCTTAGAATGTCTCTGTTGAACGAGAAATCAACTTCCCATAGCCTTAGCACCATTGGTTTGTTCCTGTATGTGTATGGTCGTGACTAAAGAACTTGGTTCCTATAAGCTATGGCGTGAAATTTGAAAATACAATATCCCTCAGAATGAATCAGAATATAAGGTTTAGTAACAAAATTCCGCACATTCATAACAAAATTCTTCATAGCTTTTTCATAAGGATTTTCCCTATTATGTACCCAATTAGAGAGGTTTTCCAATAATCTGCCTGAGAATGTAGATCCTCCTCGCTTTAACAATTCTCTTACCATATCTATCGATTGAAGGAACAAAAGATAAGGGTTTACCCATTTGTGAGCTACGATTCCCTCGTACAGTGTCATCTGCTGTAGGAGTTGGCTTCTCCGATCCGCTTGCTTCAGAGTACTTTAATCGCCAAGCTACCTGTATCATTGTTCCTTTCGCTTTGACAGGTTGAAGTTGCCTATCTCCTTCAGAACTGCTTGTTTCACGAGCTTCCTCACTCGATTAGTATTTCTGTGGTAGAAAACTTCCTATCTTAAGGCAAGGAAGATGATCACAAAAAGGTTACATTTATCATCTCGTTCGCGTTAGGGATGTGGAGGCGAAGCCTCCTACTCTATAATCAATCCCGGTGGTCAATGAATTTCCAGATATTTTCCTAGATGAACTCCCAGGCCTTCATCCTAAAAGGGATATTGAGTTTAGCATTGATGTGTTGCCTGACACTCGACCAGTCTGTATCCCTCCATACAGGATGGACCCGACAGAGTTGCGAGCATTGAAGGCACAGTTAAAGGACTTGCTAGATAAGGGCTTCATTAGGCCTAGAACTTCACCTTGGGGTGCGCCAGTCTTGTTCGTGCGGAAGAAAGGCGGGTCGTTAAAGATGTGTATCGATTATCGATAGCTGAATAAGTTTACAATAAAGAAAAAGTATCCACTTCCAAAGATTGACGACCTGTTTGACCAACTCTAGGGTGCCATGTATTTCTCGAAGATTGAATTACGTTCAGGGTATCATCATGTGAGTGTTAAGGAGAAGGATATTCCAAAGATGGCCTTCCGGACAAGATATCAGAACTTTGAGTTCTTGGTGATGTCGTTCGGGCTAACAAATGCCCTAGCGGTTTTTATAGATCTCAAGAATAGTGTATTCAGGTGCTATCTTGATGTGTTCGTGATCGTATTCATTGATGACATTCTGGTATATTCTTGTTCCGAAGCGGAACATGCGGGCCACTTGCGGGTAGTATTACAGACCATTCAGTATCGTAAGTTATATGCTAAGCTCTCCAAATGTGAATTCTAGACAAACTCAGTAGCATCCCTTGGACATGTGATATCTGACGAGGGTATTAGTGTCAACACTCAAAAGATCGATGCAGTGAAGAATTGGCCGAGACCTACACCACCATCAGAAGTCTGCAACTTCCTATGGCTAGTAGGATATTGTAGGCGGTTTATAGAAGGGTTTTCCTCTATGTCCACACCATTGACTAAGTTAACACATAAAGCTACCAATTTCTAGTGGTCTGACGCTCGTGAACGTAGTTTTCATGAGCTAAAGAATCGATTGAATCCGTGCCAGTGCTCACTCTCCCAGAAGGAACGGAAGGTTATGTGGTATATTAAGACCCCAGGTATAGGTTTGGGGTGCGTATTGATGCAACGTGGGAAGGTGATTTCTTATACATCGAGACAATTGAAGAAACATGAAAAGAATTACCCGACTCATGATTTGGAATTGGTTGCAGTAATATATGCTTTGATGTTATGGCGACACTACTTATATGGCGTCCATGTCGAGATCAACACAGATCACAAGAGTTTACAATACATCTTCAAGAAGAAGAAGTTCAATTTGAGGCAACGTAGGTGGCCTGAATTACTGAAAGACTATGATGTTGAGATATTATACCATCCCGGTAAAGCCAATGTTGTTGCAAACTCTCTCAGTCGTAAGTCAATAGGAAGCTTAGTACACATTGAGGTAGGTAGGCAGGGGTTAACTAATGAGCTTCATCATCTAGCCAATAAGAGAATCAGATTGTTAGATTGATGATGAAGGTGTTACTATACAAAATACATCAGAATAATCGTTGGTAGCCGAGTTAAAAGCATGGCAATATGAAGATCCTACCTTAGTATGATTGAGAGAGAGCATTCAGTAGTGTAAAATTATGGCTTTCGAGACCGGAGATGATGGGGCACTAAGATACCATGGCCGATTATGTGTTCATAATATGGCAAGATTTTGAGAGAAAATTACAATTGAGATTCATTAGTCCCTATATTCCATCCATCCCGGCTCGACAAAGATGTATCATGACATTAAGGAGCAGTATTAGTGGGATAACATGAAGAAGTCTACAGCAGAATTTGTAGCTAGTGTCCTAATTGTCAACAAGTAAAGATCAAGCATTAGAAACCCGGTAGATTGATTGAAAATATAGATATTCCGACCTGGAAATGGGAGGTGATCAATATGGACTTCATTATTAGAATACCTTGCTCTGAACATAAGTTTGACTCCATCTGGGTGATAGTTGATCGACTTACAAAATGTGCCCATTTTCTTCCAGTTAAGACAACTTAAACGGCTGAAGAAGAAATTCAATCGTCTTTTTTCTTTTCCTCTCATTGGTAGTTACCCATATGAAATCTCTTTAGGATGGCGATTTAGAGCCTCTCATGGAAGCCATCGCCTCTCCCCAGCCTTTGGCTGTGGGAGAGCAAAATCCTAGCCCTAATGAAGCTAATCCAAACTCTAAGTACACTGTTACATATGCAGCATGTTTGAATCAAAAGCAATCTGCCGCATCTCACACAAAAATGAGTTTGAAACCTTTTGACATTGTTCATGGAGTTCCTACGATTCAATTTTCCATGGATGAACGTGAAGAATTTGCAAAGGAGGAAGGATTACATCAAGCAGTGATGATAAAACTATCTAGCGGCGCACCAAATTTACAGATTTTAAGGAGTATTCTGCCGAAAATCTTTGGTATCAAAGGTAATTGCTTGTTAGGTTCATTGGCTCCACGGCAATTTTTAATTCGTTGTGATCAACATGAAGATTATGCGGCTTGTTTGGCAAGAGTTGTAATGTACTTTCAACATAATGGAAGGGAGCATCAATATAGAGTTTTCCCATGGATTGTTGGATATAACCCAAACGAGGAAACCTCGAAGGTGGCAGTTTGGATTTCTTTGCCGAATTTGTCGCCTGAACTGTTTGCTCGTAAGCCTTTATTGTCCATTGCAGCTGCTGTTGGAAAACCAATTGCAATTGATAAGGCGACACAAGTTAGATCTCGTCCTAGCATGGCAAGAGTCAAGGTTATCATTGATTTACTGGACAAACTTCCTGAAAAGATTAGGCTTCGATATCTTGATGTTGAAACTGGTAAGATTGTTGAGGATTACCAGGAAATTATCTATGATTATTTGCCTTCATATTGTTGCCATTGTAAACATCAAGGACACGAAGAAAATCAATGTCGACGCTTAAAAGGAAAGGCAGTTCAAGTTGCTCGTGTTTATGACGAAACAGTTGAGAATGAGCATCAAATAGGTGGAAAATTGTAGGGTGATGCAAGAGCTTTTTTGAATGCTAAGAGAGCCAGGACACAAGTTATAGAAGCATCAAAAAGTGATAAGAACGCTAGGAAGCAGGTGTGTGATGATTTGAGTAAAGGAGCAGATGCTATAGGTGTTAGAGGTGCTGTGCAATTAGAAAAAACTGATGTTAATATCCCTGATGGTGCACAAATTCTGAGCAATTCTGAGATCTCAAAGAGTGTCGCTATTGTTCCTGTCGATCGTGCCTTAGCTAGGATGTCTCAAGCTATGTCTGTAGAAGCGGGAAATAAGGTGTTCAAAGATCGAGGGAATGGCAGTGGTATAGGGACAGTAGCAGGAGGTGATCGACCTATTAATGTTACTGGTGAACAAGCTGATAATGCAGCAGGATACAAAGCTATTATTGTGAATGAGGAGGGGTAGGAACATGTAGGTGTTGAGGTTTTGGAGTGTGCTGATGCTACAACCTCTAAGGTTGTGAATATGGAAAATTCAGCTGCAGGTGTACAGGCTAATACTGGAGCTTTGAAACCTACAGCTCCTTTGAAACATACTGCTGGGACTCTGAAAGATAGTAATGATCGAGTTGTTACTTCTAACAAAACTGGTGTGGAAACTACTATTGAGGTAAACCATGTGGATGTTATGGAGTTGGAATATGCAGCTTCAACAGGGTATAAAGTGGTGAATGTAGAAACTAAACAACTGGTGGATCAAAGGCTGCCGGTGATCGAGCTGCTGCTGGGGTTCATAAAACTATTGCTCCACGTGCTGATTTAAATAAAAAATCATCAGGTCCAATAGCAGATCTTCAAGTATCGAATCAGTCAAAAGCTGGAGGTGAGAACATCGTGACAGGAACACTTGCAGTAGAGGAGGATGTTGAAATTAATTCAACAACATTAAAAGATGTTCATTCAAGCTAGCAAATAGTTCCAGTTTCCAGCAGTAGAAAACGAGATCACCCCAATGACAATCTAGTGAAAAATATGGGTGTTCGACGAAATGTTTCAACGAGCAATTTGGGCGAGGTGGTGAAGGGTGTTCGTGTACCTATGTTCAGCCCCTCCAAGCTGCATTTTTCTAGTCTTCAAGTGGAGAAAATCATCAAAGACACTCAGGTTGCCATGATGTTGAATGCCAATCCCATGATCAAGCAACCTTTGGTCACTTTGAATACATCGGCGCAAGAAATTCCTTCCCAACGTGTGGAGTCGTTTGGTGAGCATAATGGTGGTTCTGGCAACCTCTACTATCTACAGGTAATGATAAGGAAGTAATCAAGGACAGAAGTCAAGACTTGAGGGAGAGGTCAATAAAATAATAGTTCGACAAGAGGAGAAAGCTGTTGACCGAATGCTGCCAAGGATTAAAACCTGGGCAGATCGAGCTGAGTATGAAGAAGAGGAGAATTGGGAAAATGGTGCGGATGATGAGCTTGATGATTCTGTTGAACTAGAATCTGGGCAGCAGCAGCGTCGTCCAAATAGTCAAGAAGCTGCTTATGATGGTCAATTTCCTAGGCAGCATCCTATAAGCTTTATGGCTGGACAGCAGCAGCAGATTACAGGCAGTCTACTACAACAGCAACATAACAATGCAAGCACTTCAAGCGCGATTCCAAACATGGCTTTGATTTCAGACCATGACAGGGCACTATTAGATACTTTAGACAGTCCAAAACCTCATAGATGTGCATACTCAACTGGCTCAAAACCGACTTCACAAAAGATGAAAGTTTCAGTGGCAAAGAGACATGAACCATGTAGTGCAAAGAGAATGAATAGGCATGAACCATTAGGGATGGTTATACAAGAAGAAGCTAATAAAAAACTAGAGGCCAACTTACATGTTGCTATTTCCGATGAAGCTGAAGAAGATGAATTGATTGAATCGGCTACAAGTGGAGATTTCTCTCCTAAGCATAGTGAAAAAAAAGGAGGTGAATCAAGGAATAACACTCAGGCAACTCCCAATGAGAGCCGCAAAGCAAAAAGGGTTTGCCCCTTCCAAATCGACGAGGTCCAATAGATCGGAGAAAAAATGAAGAATTTTGTATATATTTTGAAGATAGTTAAAGAGGATTTTAAGGAACTTCAAATTGAAGAACTCATAGGTTTGGTAAATGAGGGGCAAGACACTAATTGCTGCATTTTTTTAGCGTATCATTTTCAAACCATCATCACATGTAATAGCGTCATAGAGTGTGTTATAAACTCTATGACGATCATAGAGTACTTAGTACTTGCAAGTTCCTATTTTTTACACTCCTGCTAGAAGATGAGGTTTTCCATGCCTCTATAGGAATTGTAAGGTAAGGTCCATGCCCCCTTACATGTACTCTTCCTATGTGGTTCGTTTTTCTTTGTTATTATTAGTAAAACTAGCCCTAGGCACCTGCCTAGTGGATTTGCAAAAAAAAAAATAAACAGCTGAAGATTATGTGAAGTTGTATATCAAGGAGATTGTTAGGCTTCATGGTGTGTCGATATCTATTATATCAGATAGAGGTGCTTAATTTACATCTGACTTTTGGAATCTTAGCACTGCATTCCATCCGTAGACAAGTGAATCTTAGCCAAAGGGTTTAGGCAGACAAGTGAATCTTAGCACTGCATTCCATCCGTAGACTGACGGACAAGCTGAATGTACCATTATAACATTTGAAGATATGCTACGAGCATGTGTTCTAGATTTCAAGGGGAATTGGGATGACCATCTGCCACTCATAGAATTTGCTTACAATAATAGCTACCATTCAAGAATTAAAATGGCTCTGTACGAGGTACTATTTTTTACCTTGAAAATGGTAATGATAATTATATTTGATTTTCTGGTTCTAAAAATATGTGATTTATTTTAATAATTATATTGGGATAGGTGATCAGGCAGGACATGGTTCGACTGTAGATTTTCGAGGACATGGCCTTTGATAGGAAGGTCTGGAGGTCAAGCATGAGGGTCGTAGGTTAGGAGGTAGTAGACCTTTCCTTACTTCATACCGAGGGTGAGACGGGGTTGGATCAGGGTTGATCTTAGATGGCTTGCAGTTTATGTTGAATCCACACTATCCTTGCTATCCCCGGGCCTTAGTCACTGGTTACTGTTATTGCATGTCATTTATCTTTTGGTTGTTATGCTTATGTTCCTATTACGATTTATTCTAGAGTTACTAATAAATTGTCTTTTCTTATCTTTTTTATTTCTGTCTTTCTGAGCCGAGGGTCTATCGGAAACAGCCTCTATGCCCTATCGGGACAGGGGTAAGGTCTGCGTACGCATTACCCTCCCCATACCCCACTTTGTGGGATTCTACTGGGTAGTAGTAGTAGTAGTAGTTGTTTTTAGGCAATAGATGCTAAGTTTAAATGAAGAGAATAAGGAAAGCAAACCAAAGTTATCACAAAATCGAGCCACGAGCTGGCCGGGGCAGGGGCTTCGAGGCCTATTTGGGGCAGATGATAATGAGCTATTGACGTAGAAACAATGGTAATGAAGGCCACTAAGATGACCTTTTGCAGCTAATAATAAGAAATAAATGAAGAACAACGAATGAACAATAAATGAACAATGAAGGAACAAGAAAAGAACGAGCAATAAATGTGAAGAACAATTGTTTTTGCAAAAAGAGCAGAGAATGTTGTATGTTATTCAATATATCATATCCTTATAAAATGACAAGGGTCCTCTTAATATAGGAGGGGTGAACCCCAACACAGTACAAGCCTAATAAATAACGAAGAAATGCTACTAGTACAGTTGTACAACGGCTTAGTACTGATTTGTAATATTCTTGCAGACTCTGTCAGTCCTCGTCGTGTGCCTTCGAGGATTTCCCACTTTTCCATGATGATCACCAACTTGCGCTGCTCCGAGATTGACCTTCGATATGCCCCTTCGAGGAAAGCACCTCGGGGTCCGCTTTAAAATTCCACTTCGAGCTCCTCGAGGTCAGGCGTTGGAGTGCCATAGTAGCCCCAAAGTCGAACTCTCCGAATTTGGCCGTATACAACTATACATGAGGAGATGTAGATAACCAGTTGGATGGTTTGAAGTCAGTGAAACAAATTTATATGGGCCAGATTTGATTCACCAAGCCATTGAGAAGGTTAAAGTAATACAGGAGCGACTGAGGACGGCGCAAAGTAGGCAAAAGTCTTAATTCGATGTTCGACGTCGTGATCTTGAATTTGAGGTTGATGATTTGGAGGATCTCACCGATGAAGGGTGTTATGCGTTTTGGTAAGAAGGGTAAGCTGATTCCTCGGTATATCGGGCCGTATAAATTTCTTTGACGAATTGGACAGGTTGCTTATGAGTTAGAATTGCCATCCGAAGTTGAATTTGTCCATCCGGTATTCCATGTATCTACGTTGATGAAATTTATTGGAGAACCTTCTCGAGTCGTCCCTATAAAAGATGCACAAGTTACGGAGGATCTATAATATGAAGAATTGCCAGTGGCTATATTAGATCGACAAGTCTAAGAGAACAAATGATGTAGCTTCCGTCAAAGTATTGTGGAGGAACAAGAATAAGGAAGAAATGAAATGGGAAACAGAAGATGAGATGAAGTCTAAATACCCTTACCTATTTCGAATTGAAGATACCGAGGATGTCGAGGAACGCAAGACGCATTAGAAGGTGAAACGGCTCTATGAGGCAACTAATAGCTTGAGAATACTCTTTCTTAATACAAAATGGTGATATGCAGATAATGTACATATCCGTAATGCATTGTATTGTCTTGTGAAGCCATAGGTTGGGTTTAACTACTTGCAAGTTTGGCTAGTGTCCATTATATAAGGGAAACTCACCTGGAAATTTCCATTGGAATCCATGATGAATTAGACTCCCCATAAACCCTTACATTCGAAGACAAATGTTCCTAAAGGGGTGGGGGTGGGGGTAGGGAGAGAGTGTTACAACCCATATTCGTCTACGTTAGATCGCGCCATAAGTTGGTCAACGTAAATCCGAGAAGAGATTATCTTTGAGATGATAAGAAGGTAATCTTATTGGTCTTAAATGAAACAATGGAGTATAAGAGTGGTTAACAAGTATTAGAAGTTAAACAAATCAAGGATGTTGTAACCCGTATTTTCGGGTAAAACTAGAGGTGCTTAATTTTTCCAAGAGGTCGTGTTCTAAGGTATTTTAATCATATATATCCGTTTGATAAGTCTTGAAGTCAAACGAGTCATCAAACAAAAGTCGACGAACACTGTCGCAACTTACGTTCATAATTTTACTTAAACTTTAGGTCAAATGTTAAAAATCTTTTCTACTAATTTACTTGGAATTACGGGGTGATATACCCACATAGGCGGTTGAGCCATATTGATATATATATATAAGATACCTCAAACCCATTTTAAGTCATTCTTTTTCAGTATATTCAGACCTTAGAACCCTAAAAACACTCTTTCAAGGTTCTCTCATGATCCAAGACCCAAACAAAGGGCAAACAACACAAGTCAAGTGTCGGGAATCCCGTGGCACTAGTAAGTTTCTTGTTCTTCTTGTTGTTGCTGATATTTATGTTGTTCCAGCTTGTGTGGGAGGTTGTTTTAAGTGGTTTATGTTTTGTAAAATAATACCTCAAGTTTTAATATCAACCCTAGGTGATTTCATGTCTTCTAAAGTAATTCTAGTGCCGAAAACCTCTAATTGATTGCTAGTTTCGCTTCCTTGTTCTTGTGGCAGCATTGGAGGGATATTTCGTGGTCAATTAAGGTCAAATTGGAGTTGTTCTTTCCGTTTAAAGGTAAGGAACCTCTTACCCTTCATGTATTTAAGATTATCAAAGTTACAGCTAAGTCGTAGAAGCTAGAACTTGTGAGATATATATCGAAAGGCTTGTTAGTTATGTTATTGGTTGGTGGACTGTTTTGGGTGGCTCAATGTGATTATTATTGATTTTCTTTGGGCTGTTTGGTGATTGTTTTAACTTGTGGGAAGTCATATAAATATGGGAGGTACTGTCCGTTTCATCGTAAGATAGGTTGTGGTCGATATGTAATAGTTACGACGCTTAAACGAGAACGATAGTGTTATTTCTCTTGTTGTAGACTAAGGAGTCGTGACAATTGCATAGCTTGAGGTTGGGTAGTATATACAAGGTATGTGAGGCTATCCCTTTCCTTCTTTTGCACGGCTCTGATTGTACATAATTTATTGAATGAGCTTCCAGAGACACTCCACTCTTAGAAACTAGCAGTACTTACATTGTTTCCCTTCTTATGGAACAATTGATGCTGATGTTGCTTCTCTTATTCTTATATTATCGATGATGTTAGTATTTCCTGATTCTTATAAGATTCTTGATGAATAGTTAGCCCTAATAACGTGTACGGAGGATACCGACCTTACGTCACTCCGAAAGGTACAGAATGTGATTCCAATGAGTCGAATATGCATTATATATATGTACCTATTTTACTCTACCGAGCCGTGCTATAGTCGGCTGGGTACGCCACCTATTATGCAATCACAGATCAGTTGGGTTTTATCGAGCTCCATGTGGAAGGGTATGATTCTACCCAGCCTTATGATGGCCGGGCACATTTTTACCCAGCCTATTACGGCCGTGTACGATATGATGATGATGATGCCCACAGAGGCGAATATTGCATGTTGTATATTCGCTATCCCTATTTACATTACTGTCCTTACTTATGCTTTTTTGCCTTACATACTCAGTACCTTATTCGTACTAATGTCCTTTTTATTTGTGGACGTTGCATTTCGTGGTGCAAGTCCTGGTTGATAGGTAGACGCAACTCCCCCAACACAGTAGGCTGCCCAGTTCAGTGGTTATTGGCGAGATCCCTTTTCCGGAATTGCCGTGGTCTTGGTATGTATTGTTGCCATAGACATTATGGGTATGTCGGCGCCCTGTTCCGGCTATGTTGTAGCACTTCGGTTTGTTTAGAGGCTCATAGATAGGTGTCGACTTATGTATAGTTTGGATTGCCTTGTCGGCTGATTTTTATTGTATATTCTCTCATGGCAGCTTGTCAGCTCGTACCTTATATATAGCTTCATGGCAGCCTTGTCAGCGCATGTTATATATGTTCATGCCATTATTGTCATTTTTTGTTGTTTAGGATTCATGTCTCCTATTTATATTGGTCTCGTCGGCCCTTATAGATAATAAGAAAGGTTATATAAAATGTGTGTTGATGCTCGACTTGTATGGCCCGGGTGCCAGTCATGGCCCTCCAATTTGGGTCGTGACATCCTCGCTACGTCTCATATAAACTAGCCTAAGTATTCTCTTCCAAACGTGAGCACTTTATGTGTCGTAATTCGCTTCCAAGCAACTATGATATTTTACTAGACCTATTCTCTCGAACTACGCTAGCTGACACTAATTTACCGCTCACATAGATCACACCAAGGTTTCATTATCCCTAATCCTACTTTTAAACCCTCCATATTGATTCCTCATATATGTTACGAGTGATGTTTCTCAATAACTACCTAAATATGTACCCTTTTCCAAGCAATACGCACAAAATAGACATAGTTAATTGACGGCCCTTCAGTCAACAACAATAGTCACGTGGTTGAACAAGTAGAGAAAATCCAATGGAAAACTTATATAAATCCAATCTGCCTTCACGCGTCGCGCGCCCATGGACGCAGATTAAGCTTTTTAAATTCTTCTATTTCGCGAAGCGATCCGTGCTTTTGCTTCACTACACTATTTTGTGCCTTCTCTTTTCTCCTTTTTCGTGTCCGTATTCGTGCCACTCAGGAGAATAGACGAGCTCCCAATCCTATCATTTTTTTCCTTTTCCAACAATTTTATATCTTTTGATCCATTATCATGCGAGCTCACTCCTACAAACAAGACACACGTAATGAGTATAATTCACTTCAAAAATCATGTAATCTCCCGCTACTCACATGAAAAATGAGATTAGAATACACTCAAAATCATGCACTTTTGTCCATTTATCACCACCCCACACTTAGGCTTTTTGCTCGTCTTCGAGAGAATAAAATTAAGTACATCGGCAAGAAACAAATTTCCAAACCTACTCAAGCATCACGCCAATGACAATGGATTATATCAATGCTTAGAACCTAGCATAAATACCATTCATACTTTTCCTCAAGCTTTTCGTCATGCCAAGACTAATTAAAATAATTGTGTGACTCTCTCTAACATCCTGGCCTTTAAATTTGACTCCAGTACATTCCAAACTTAGACTTGCTTTTGTGCAACCTCAAAAATCAAGTTATTTACTATCGTTTGCAAATTATGTGCTCTCACCAACAAACAAAAGAGATATAGTAGTCCACACACTCAAACATAAGTTTAAGTATAGTTTAAGGAATATCAAATTGAAAAAAATCGCTTAGTCTCGCAAAAATAACTCATATGCTACTCAAGTTAATACCATAGGTTTGCCTGTAGTGTAAGACTTGGTTAATTGAAGTTCGCACAGACTTGGATCTATTATGACTTCATAGGTTATAATGTAGGCTAAGGGACGAGTAGGATATATTTGGGAATAACAGTGACTATCCCTCCTAAGCACTTTAATACGCTACACTTCACTTACAAACACCTTCTCATCACAACCAAGTCAATGTCAAGCCACAAACTAATACACGATTAGGCCCTTCTTCTTTAAGCATATCATCACTTAGATGCTCACTAGCCCGGATCAATACACGTGAGGTGTACTTCAATATCTTTTTTTCTTCCTTTTTTTCTTTTGTGTTTTCTTCAATTTTTACACTCCCCTTAATTTTGGTATTTCCGGCTAGTAATTCATTTAAACATGACGCACTTTATCGGCCTTCCTATGGTTCCACTCAAAAGCTACTCGGTCTCTCTCTTTACTCTTATAGCGACTTGCATGCTTTCAGACGTAAAGGGTGAACGAGAATTAACTAAGAACAAAGGGGTATTCAGCTTGTAATGTGGGTGCCAAGGAAACTGTCTATAGGCTCAAAAAGGTTGACTATGAGGCTCAATTGTATATCAAATAAATGCCTATATCATATCCTAGATTTACGAGACTTAATTGTTTCCCTTCAACTCACGTACGGGGCGAGTTCTAGACTAACCGGGATGGCAAAGTACAACTCAAAATTATCACCTCGCACAGTGCACATGACCCACTCTAGACGGCTCAAACCCGACTCTCAAGTTAAAGCAACTAAGCATAGTCATCATAAAACTAAACCATATAGGTAGTACATAATATGAGCTTAAAAGTCGAAATAAAGTCACATATATTCTCAAGGCACATAATCACACGAATTATGAGGAAAGTACTAAGCACAGGTCTAAGCTCCAATATAAAATATGTCACAAAAAACACTACACAAGCTCTTCCCATTCCAATATAAGTTCAAAATAAACAAAGGAAAAGAAAAAAAAACCTTTTTGTATATTTTTCTTTAATCTTTAAACCCTCAAGAAAACTGTCTAGGAAATCCATCATTGGGTAAAGTCAGTAAATCTTTACAAAGTTTGAGAAAAAAAATTACCTAAGAATATCTGGTTCAAGAAAATGGCATCCTCGGGAATGAATCGTGGTTTAAAGAAAATACGAGATTATGCAAATAAAGAGCTAACTATGATTATACAATCATAATGGCCTTAAGTGTGATCATAACAAAATATACCACTATTAATTAAACATATGCCACAAAAATGAAATTTTGATACCCCCACCCCATACATAAAAGAGTGCACTTTCCCAAGTCGCACAATATCACGAAAACATACAGTAAATTATCAATAATAGAGTGGTTGTAAGAAACTCCCTCATCATATCTCAGGCGGCCGAGAGGATCAGTCATGAACCTTCCTCACTGCTGATGGATCCTCCAATGCGACACCAGACGTGTCGACGGTTGCTATTGTCTCACCCTCACTAATTGGAATAGTGGCCCCAATAGCCTCCTCTCAAACCTTAGACGGCTCCTCAGTTGCAGTGCCATCAGTAGCACTCATAACAGACAACCGCGCATCTCCTGGCTCCTCAAAGTCCGTCTGGAATCAAATGTGTTGTACCTATCTCAGTCCATGAACAACCTCGAGCATCACTTTATACGGTAAAAATCAGAGCGTCCGATTCTATGATCGTTAAGGCACCTCGTAATGACCGCCCCCAGAAGGCTCGAAGATTCGGCTCGGGGTTTGACCCCAAGGGTTCCTAACACCTAGCCACAAGAAAGTGCAAATCGATGATTATCATGAGAAAGCAGGAAGTTGCCAAGGCATATGATCAAAGCTGACAAAACCTGCAAGGGAAGCACTACTCTGCACCAAGCCAGCGAATAGTTGTATCAGCTATATTTCTTTGTAATAAATGCAGTTGTACTATATTGGGATCCCCCCTCATACATAAAGGGGACTCTTGTCACATTGTAAGAAGGGGGAATGTACAACACACAATATTGAATACAAGAAAATTCTCTGCTCTCTAACTTCAATACATTCTCTCTTGATTCTATTATTTGCTTACATTTATTGTGTTATATTAATTGTTGTTCATTTATTGATCATTATTGATCATAAAGATCCTTCATCAAAGCTCCCAAAGGTGTTAGTCCTTTGCCGGCTGTTCATAACTTAGTATCGAGCCTGACCTCGAGGCCCGTATAACCAGGCTCGAGGCCCCGATTCTCAGCAACTCGGTTTGCTTAAACATACGGTTTTCGAGTCCTTATCTTATTTTCTAGTCTCACACTTAGCATCTATTTCCTAACAAATAGCATAAAAATAAATCACATATTTTTAGAACCACAAAATCAAATCTAATTGTTATTACCATTTTCAAGGTAAATAGTTTGGCGCCCACCATGGGGCTAAAAATAATAGTGGTTGTTTTCTTGCTGGTTTACTACATAATGCAAGTTATCTTTCACGCTTTTTCTTGTCCAAAGAATCTTTGATTTCAGGTAAAAATCTCAAACTCTGTAAATGCATAGGAGAACAAGGGTCATGAGGACCGTAGAGAGAATGGTATAGCTGTCCCAGATATTGGTGTACCATCGCAAAATCCTGAGGATGCACCAGAACCAATTCACGTGGATGTGGTCTGGCGCAACGCCCAACACGTCGACATAAGCTCCCACACCGACATGAGTATACACCAAGAGAACCAATAAGAAGCTCAGAAAACCCCAGCTTGGGAAGAGCGAGAGGTTAGCCTTCACGTTATTTTTCAGATGTTGCAGGCAGAACAGTGGGCAATTTCTCAACTACAAATCCACCAAAAAACTCCAAGCGCAGCAGCACCGGATGCGGTTCCTCGAGCCGAACAAACACAAGAAAGATCAAGCAACAACGGGTCGGCAGCCGATCCTGCTATCATAAAGATGCTCGAGGACCTCATAAAGAGGATTGAATCGGGCGAGACGAAGATAGAAGCCAATGACAAAAAAGTGGAGACCTAAAATTCTAGGGTCGATCAAATCCTGGGTGCACCCCCGATCTTGATGGGTGTGGATACGAAGAAGTTCGTACAGAAGAATTCCCACAAGATGCTGCTCCAAAATCCATCCCGAAAAAGTTCAGAATGCCCGACCTTCCAAAATACAACAGAACCTCGAACACCAACGAGCAGTTCACCTTGTACACTTATGTAGTAAAGGAAAATGACCTAAAGGACGACGGGATTGAGTTCGTCCTAGTAAAGAAGTTCGGTGAAACACTTTCGAAGGGGGCCATGATGTGGTACCACAACCTCGCCCCGATTTCAATTGACTCATTTGCCATGCTGGCAGATTCTTTCTTAAAGGCACATGCCATTGCCAGCAAGGTGGCTACAAGGAAATCTGACGTCTTCAAAATAAAACAAAGAGAAAATGAGATGTTGGGAGAGTTTGTGTCTTGCTTTCGAATGGAGCGAATGGAAGTGCCACCAGTCTCTAACGACTTGGCCGTACAGGCCTTCACTTAAGGTTTGAACGAGCGAAGCTCGGTAGCTTCGAAGCAGCTGAAGCAGAACTTGGTCGAATATCCCGCCATAACCTGGTCGGATGTCCAGAACCGGTACCAATCGAAGATCAGGGTCGAGGATGACCAACTAGGAGCCCCATCGGGCTCAGTATATCCTAGCAGGCTTCTAGCAAAGGAGCCAAAGCCAAACAAGGAAAGGTACCAACCATACACAGATGATAGAAGAAATGCCCCAAGACGTAACATACCCCGAAATGACTGAAGGATAGATCGAGGTCAGAATCCTCGGGGACTCGTAACCAGAGCCAGATTTGACAGACACATGGGACCAACGGAGGCACCCCGATTGTCCAAATACAATTTCAACATTGACGTTTGAGATATCGTCTCTGCCATCGGTAAAATCAGAGAAACCAGGTGGCGAAAACCCGTACAATCAGATCCGTCGCAAAGGAACCCCAACCTAGTGTGCGAGTTTCACGACACGCACGGTCAGAGGACCTAAGACTGCAGACAGTTCCGGGAGGAAGTAGCCCAATTATTGATCAATGGGAACCTCGGGAAGTTCCTTAGCGATCGAGCCAAAAATCAATTTCGGGAAAGAGAGGCGAACAGAAAGAATAAAAAAGAAGAACCTGTTTACTGCGAAAATGGTAATAACAATTAAATTTGTTGATGGGACTCTAATAATATGTTATCTATTTTTATGCTAGTTGTTAAGCAGATGCTGCTATGTGTATGCAGTTTAGAGACGAAGTAAGAGCTAAAGATAAGGCGATAACCAAACCGAGAGGCTGAAACTCGGGGCCTCGAGCTTCTCGATACGGAGACCTTGGGGTCGGTTCTGTGGCAGCTATCGAGGGCGATCGGGGGGTGACTAACAGTTATAGTGAAATTAATGAAGGCTCCTTATGGCCAATGAAAAGCAATAAATGATGAACAAGTATGGAGATAATAAATGAAAGCATAACAACAAGAAACTATGTTAGAGAGCAGTGAGAATGTTCTTTCTATATTCGTGTGGAGCAACTGAAGCAACAGAGCAATACAAAAATGCCAAGGATCCCCTTTATATAGGAGGGGAATCCCAACAAAGTACAAGACGCATTAATTAAAAATATAGGGAGATGGGACAGCTAGATGACACCTTGGTTCGGATTCAGAGTAGACCAGCAGACTCTGTCAGCCCTAGGCGTGTGCCTTGGGAATTTCACATTTCTACCACTGTCATGATCAATGCTACCATGGGGTCGTGTGTCGACGACCCTCGAGGATGGAAGCTCGACAATGGACTCGAGTCTTCGAGGTGATCTTCTGAAGTGCCTCATTGATGAGAAATTGGACCCTCCGATTTCACCATACACAGATAGTCCCCACGTTTCTTAGAGAAGAGCGATAAGAAATGATTTTGACATATAACTCTTCGGACTAACTATGATGACATTATACCGATGATGCAAGCCTCTGTGACAACCGAAACGTCCCCTCTTTACACTTCTCCAGGATCATTCAAAGCGTTACGATTTCCCATTCTCTAGAGCTATAACGTCGCTGCCGGTTCTGCTCCCAAAGATGCATCCAATATGCTTGCCATTACGTCTTTCGATGGAAATAATGGCACCGTCGGTTACGCTGTCACCCTTCCTACAAATGGGAGCTTCCTGGGATCAACCTTTCATCCAAGTGTTTCTCCATATTTATCTGTTCTTTTTTGCTAACCATCCTCAACCATTGTTGTTTACCATGTTTGAGGCCCATGGCCTAAAGATTTTAAGGCGGTGTTCCCGTCAGCTATGTCGTGGACTGTCTCCTAGACTTTCTTTAGTTGATCGAGATTGTGACATTTTATCGTCGTCATCGTTGTTGTTGTTGTTATCGTTGCTGGCTCGTGACGACGAGGTAAGAGGCCGATTTCCCTCAGTACGGGGGGATATTTGGACTTTACACCACTGCTCATGGGGGTGTTCGGACTCTAAACCATTACTCGCCTCCATAAACTATTCGGTGCGGCACCTCTCTCCTTTTTGCCTTCCATGGAGTGAGGTGGCACCATCTATTGACTGTTGCACCCCGCACCGATGTGACGTCTCAAGAAGTGGCTTCGCAATAGTAGTGCTGGCAAGGTCCATCCTAGCCAGATTTTTCACCCGGCCACTTCTTGATTCTTTTTTGCTTCTTCTGCATCACTTTGCTCTTTTCCACCACCTTCCTCCTATTTATCTCACCTTTTGAAGATGTCATCTCGGAGGATAAAGACGAAACCCTAGAGGGGGTGACGGTCAAAGATATTGCCACCGAGCATGCGTGCCCGAGGAGACGATGCTCGAAGATGCTGCTACTGGAGATGGACCTTCGAGAGTAGACTAGGCTCTAGGCTTTTACTAAATGTGTACCCTTTCGCTTCTTTGTTTCTGTGTAAGGACCCCTCGTAGGCTATTGTAATCGAATGTTCATGAATAGAAAGATGTTTCTTCGATTCTGTCTTTGATATTTGCTGTTTTTCCATTTATTTGTGCTTACAGAAACTCTAGATGCATGATCCTAGCGGTCGTTGTCGATATCGACTCCAAGTGGGAGTGTATTTCTCTGAACATTGATTGTTTAGTACGGCTCCCCGTGGAACCGTTTCCCTTTCCTCGGACCAGATCTGGATTGGACCGATAGACTCGGGTCGTCGGAACCCTTACTTCGGGCTAAATGAGCATAACACTTCGAACCTTCCGACTTTCGAGAACAGTCTTTAGGCCTTGCAATACTCTTCGAGGGAAATTTTCCACGGAGTCCTAGAATATGGTCTTCAATTAAGCTCTCAAGGGCAGTCCCCGAGCGGGGTTCGTTCAAACCTGAGCCACCCAAAAACCTGCTTTGAACTTAGCGTAGATAGCCCTAAGGCGTTGTAGGTAGATCACAAATGGGGTTTTATCCGAGCTGAGATGGTACCCCGTGTCAAGCCCATATGGGTGGAGTTTAAATGTTTGTTTCTTTGGATATTAACTCCTTTTTGGGGAGGTCCTCGAGGTAGGGTATCGCCTCGGGACATGTAACGATGTCGTCGGCTTATTTGGAGCCTAAGTTCTTCTTGGTGAGATCTTCGAGGCTGGGTACTACCTCGGGATTGTCGATAATGTTGTTGGCTTCCTGGAGCCTAACTTCTCTTGATGGAGATCCTCGAGGTCGGGTACCACCTCAGGATTGGCGATAATGTTGTCAGCCTAACTTCTCTTGATGGAGATCCTCGAGGTCGGGTACCACATCGGGATTGGTGGCAATGTTGATAATTTTTTAGGCAGGCGGGTTGTCGCCGCTTTTTCCATATATAGGGTCGTTTGTACCCCTTTGGAGATCCCATTATTTTACGCGGTTACCTTTCCTTTTCTAGGTTGATGGAAATAAAGGACAGATGGAGGGAGTGGATCGAGTGTAACTCGATCCTACGCCTCCCATTTTCCGTTTTTGCCTTAAAAAGAAAGATAAACTCGAAAAAGAAGATCTAGAGGAAATGCGTCTGTCATGATTAGGGACACATGGAGGAAGGAGAAGGGGTAGGGGTGGGGGGGACTGTGGGGGACCAGTTGAGTGAACTCGCCGGGTTTGGTGAGTTTTCCGGTGAGTTTGGGTAGTGAGGGAGGCGGCAGATGTGTGGAGATGGGGAGTGCGCCGTTTAGTTAGATGGGGGATTAGGTTTAGGGTTTTGGGGTGTTATAATTAGGTTTAAATATTAAGGTGGGGGGAAATGTGAGCCATTGTATTAGAGGGGGTAAATGGTTGAGATTAAAAGTTGTAATGGGGCGTGTATGTAGGTATTATGGCGGGTCATGGGTTCACGGTAAGGGGTCAGCTGGGTTGAAGGGGTTATGGGATTGGGCTGTCGAGATTTGGGCTCAAAAGCACCCATATTAGGCTCCACATTTGGAGCTCTTCAATTCATAAAGTCCATTAGCTAACAAACCCAATCTTTTAAACTATTAAAAATAAAATTAATTCTAATTAATTAAATAAACTATATCATAATATGAAACTATTTTTTTAATATAAATTATTATATTCAAAATAAAGTGAAAATCATAGTAAAAACAAAAATATATTGCTATAAAATACTAATGGCCTTAAGTACAAATAAGAAAATATATACGGAAACTGTTTTTTGTGTTTTCAATTTTATGTTTCAAAATAAAAGTAAAAGTGAAAAATAGGCTAAATCGTATTAAAATAACTCAAATAAATATTTCAAAATGCTAAGAATACTAATATAACTTGATGATGTGGCGGATCAAAAATTACATGTCTACAGCTGCCCTTCTTTGACGGGAAGCACGACGTGTTTCCAGACAAAGAACAACAAGACACGTTTTTGGCCCGACCTTTATTTAGAGAGACCAAAACTAAAAGAAAAGAGAATGTGACCGACCCCTGGTATCTGAGCTGCCTACATATCCTTGGCTATAAAGGAATCAAGCCACGTTTAGTTCCGAAGTAGGAAAGATGGAGAAGGATACTGAGGTGGAGAGTCGAGTTAAGTGTCGTTCTGTTGAGGTTCCGGTGCACAGTCTAGTTATTACATCAAATCAAAATCTAAAAGAACTAAGCAAGCCTATCAGCTATGAGTTACAAGATTCCTATCTATAAGTCTACTGAAGCTTGATCTTGAGTCTTGAATGGTTCTTCATGCAGACTTTGACTTGAACCTTGATGCTTGCTAGCTGCAGGTACTGATTCATTCTTCCACGACTTCTTTGTTTCAAGACCGGACATGCAGTGCTTGTAACTTCAACCATGTCTTGAGAACTTCCTATCTTTCATGTGCTTCTACATCTGGATTTACTTCGTTTTTTTTTTTGGATTGAGACTCCTTCTTTTGGTCATCTCGGACCGTCGACTCGCATTCTTGGGCGAGCTTCTGCTACCTCTAATTTGAACTCGAAATAAGTTCCATCATTCTCCAGGTGGGCGCCTAATGTTGACTTAAAACTTGAAAAAAATTCCCTCGTTCTCCGGGTGGGCGCCTGATGCTGCCATAAAACATGAAATAATTTACCTTGTTCTCCTGGTGGGCGCATAATGCTGACTTAAACTGAGATAAATTCTTTCATTCTCCAGGTGGGCACCTGCCACTGACTTAAAACGTGAAATGCATTCCCTCGTTCTCCAGGTGGGAGCCTGCGACTTGCTTAAAACTTGAAATGAATTCCCTCATTCTCCAAGTGGATGTCGCGCCCCCTTTTTCCTCGCGGAGTCCGAGTTTCGACATTCTGGGGATTGGGTATGAATTTGAAGAGTTGCCCCCTAACGGATTTAAGGTGCGTTAGGGCACCTAAAGCAAATAACTCATAAACCGGTTTGCATTACCAGGTATTGGGTAATGGCTCGAAATAACCTTGAGGGAAAGGTGTTAGGAACCCCTCGAGGTCCACAAATGTGGGTCCCAGCTAAACTCATTTTTTTGTGAATTAGTCATTAAAGAAACAAAGCACATAAACACATAAAGTTTATTCAAACGGGAATAGAAAGGGAGTCCTAGGTTGTTAGCCTATAGGATCACATCTGTACAATGCTTGGTAATCGTCCCCAAGTTGAAGTGCTAGACATAGCATTAGCGCACAGGTCATCATATCCTTTACTACCCATTTACCCTCTCCTTGGTCATAGCCTAAAACGTTCTAGCAACCTTAAGATGTATCATACGCGTGCACTACCCGTCCCTCTACTTCTATAGTGCTGGAGGTATTTAGGACTTCTAGTTAGGGTGGATTTAGACTCTTCTACAGTAATTAAAAGGAGAAAATTCTAGGTGACAAACAAAACACTTAGGACTGGACCAAGGATAGAAGAGTTAATAAGCTCACGTTTTACATCCACAAATAGAGCAAGCAAGTGCACGTCTCAAACAGCAGTGTTTCAGATACTTTTAAAGGAGTTATAATAACAGGATATCTAGGTGATCATAAATCAGAACATATGCAACATTGCTTTAATGCGAGGGGATAAAGACTTGATCAGTTTGCCTACTGATTTTAAGACCTGTCGAATCTGGGTAGTTCACACATAACGAAAGCGTAGTTTTATAGTTTGCAGGATATTAATTGCCCTACTGGCTTGCCTAGGCGTGTAACATCGATGTTCTATAAGCCTGGTATCTACTCATTAATCAGGAGTACAATAAACCACTACAGCCATTTTAAACAAGCAGTTTGGTTCATTAGATCCTATAGGCATGCTGTCTAGAAGTGAGGATTGATTTTAGACAGTGGTTGCTAAATACAATGGTAAATTTTAGAAGCTCATCGGCATTCAAAGACTGATTTTAGACTTGAAGCAAAATGTCCAGAATGCAAGATTGATTTTACCCTATAAGCATGGTTTCTAAATGTCGAATATGCTGAACTATTTAACACGCTCCTAAATGCAGAAATTAATTTTTTAACCTATAGCCATGATATCTAAAAGTGCAAGATTGATTTTTAACCTATAGGCATGGTATCTAGAATGCATGCAAAGAGACAAACATTTGAATGATATGATTCTGAATGCAGAAGTGGATTTGAACCCTATAGTCATGATTTCTAGGATGCACACAAGTGATGAACATTGCAATGTCCTATAGGCATGCTTTCTAGAATGTAAACACTGATTTTAAAACTATAGGCATGATATCTACCCATTCCCAACAAAAATATGTATAATAATTCATCCCTGTTTTACTAATTTTCCCAATATCTGTTTACAAAGAAATTAATATTACAAGCCAAATGTAGATAAATTACAAGAATGATAGTAGTATACTATAGGGAGCCTGGATATGCCCAAAGCAAAACCTAGGAAACCAGGCTTTCGAACAGTCTCAAATGTCATATCTTATAGTGCTAGGGAGGGTATCTTAATGTGTCAAAGTTCCCAAGGGACTCAAGGACCCAGGGAAGTGCTCACACCAAGGCCCCCTTTAAAAATCAACAGCTTGTGCAATGTGGAATAGCCAGCCCCAGTGTGTCAAAGTTTAGAGGGGTCTCATGGACTCCAAAGCAATGATCACACTGGAGGGGTACGACCGTAGATGTTCTAAGAGTTTGAAGTGGACAGTGATTTACAGGAGTAGTTTTGAGGAAAATAGTTTTAGACTTTCAGGAAACAAGAAGCAAATAGAGTCATTCAATTCCTGGAACTTAGGCAAAGGTTCCAGCAAACAAACAACATTCAGAAACATTATTGAGTTAGCTATTACTAAGTGACCAAACACAAAGACAAGGCATGTTGAGGATCAAAGGATCACATACAAAGGGGCAGTAGGGACTGGGGGGCAAAGTTATGAAAGGTGAATATCTGGATAAGGAGAACACGCTAGTAGGGAAGTAGACGAAACACAAATCCAATTTAGACATGAGTAAACATGCAAATCTACTGAAGGTAGAGATACATAGTTCTAATTAAAAACATAAGTGAACATGCTATTGTAGTAAACACATGTACTGGCCAGCAGTAGGCATAGATAAACATGCTAGGAAACATATAGTTAGACAGGTTATTGAACATACGGATTGAACAGAAATAACCACATAGACTAGATAGAAGCCATCATGTTAGTAGACACATGGATTAAACAGAAGTAGAAATGCTGGTAAACATATGGATTTGAATAGAAATAAGCATGTTGACAAACATATGGATTTAAACAGAAATAAACAAGCAGACAAACACACAGATTAATTGAATTACAGTAGTAGAGGCATACCAGTTGGAAATTTTCAATAAAAGAGTGAAGTAAGGAGGATCCAAGATCTAGTCTTTGGCTTCCAGCCGACTAGATAGTGCAATAGACAAGTAGTAGTAGGTTGCAATAGAGAGAGAGAGAGAGAGAGAGAGAGAGAGAGAGCAAGAAAGTTCAAGTGTTTTTGCTTAGGTCTGTGTGTGTGTGTGTTTTGAACAGATTCATGTATTTATAGGAGTCGAGTAGTGTAAAGTAAATAAGGCAAGGTGGTTCAACATTGCAAATAAGGCAAGGAAATCAATCAAACAATCAAGAGTGCTTGACAAGGCAGAAAATCAGGGAGTTACACCCAAAAATAACTCGGATTGAGTTTCAAGTAAGGCAAGAAATGAATTTGACAGCCAATTAGGGTCAGAACACCAGAAATCAAGCAATTAACCACAAAAATAAGGTAACATAAGTAATTAGAGACTAATCCGGGGCCAAACACCCCCTAATTTAAGCTTAATAGGCAAGGAATGTCAATTAAGAATCTAAAAATTATGGAAAGCAGGAAAATATGGTAAATCATCTCAGCAAAACATGAAACGTTAGGCGGCTGAGTCAGTCAATCAACTATTCAAAAAAAAAATAAAATAACAGGCAAAATGTTGAAGCGAACAACGAACAATCAAACAATCAAGTCCGGAACATAGTCATTACAGAAAGATTAAACAAAAACATGAGAAATTACAGAAAACCCTTTGCAAAAATTGACGAAGCAGAAACCCTAATTTGAAAAATACATAGAGTTGATTACCATTAGGGAATCAAAAAATTCTTAAGGAAAACAATCATGAAACTTGCAAACACTTCAGATACACAGAGATTCTACCAACAAATAACAAGGAAACCAAAACCCTAAAGTAACACAATGCTAAAAATCGATTGTATCAGTAAAGAAATAAGGGAACATTAAGGAAAAAACAGTGATGAACTTAGAAACATTCCAGATCTACAAGGATCTGGACAGATTCGAGTCCAAACATTATGGTGTTGAAGAAAAAGGAAAGGGTAAACAGAATCTGGTCTTGAATCAGAGATTTCAGGCGTAAAACTTCGATAGAAAGCACTCACAGACCATAGACGGACTCTTAGAGAGTTTTGAACAAGATCTGGACTAGATCTCTTTGAGATCTTTCCATGAAATCACAAAATCGAGCAACCGGGGGAAGTAGGAGGCCAGTGGGGGTCTCAACCACCCATGGAAATCCATGGATCGAGTGAGAATTGGAGGGATTAGGGCTGGTTTTGGGTGGAGGCGGCTAGAGTTAGGGTTGGGTCTCAGAGAGAGACGGAGAGGAGAGGAGTTTGAGGGCGGTTGTTGGTGAAAAATGACTAGGTTAGGGGGGAGGGGTCGTTTGAGTTAAAAATAGTAAGAATGAACAGGGGCCGTTGATCTCAAAGATCAACGACCAGGATGAGAAGGGGCTTGGGTTGGGTAGGATTTTAATTGGGTTAGGGTCGTTTGAATTGGGCTTGGGTCAACTAAATTGAATTGGGTAGGGTCCGATTTTGGGTGTAAAATTAGGGGCTATTATTTCAATACCCATTTTACTAAATAAAATAATTTTAAAAATAGTTAATTAAATGATAAAAATGATTTTCCAGCATGAAGTTGATTTAAAATAATTAGTCAATATTATAAAAATATGAAAAGTCATTTTATGCATAGATAATGTAGTTATGCATATGCAGGGGCTAATTTTGCAAAATATGCAATTATAGTCTTAAACATGCAAATATAACTATAAAAAGTGCAATTAAAATATTTGAACACTCATATGAACATAAATGATGAATTTAGATGATTAAATCATCATTAAATAATATGAGGAATAGTTTTGATCATTTATGTGATTGAAAATGCAAAAATAAATGGATTTAGGCCCTTAAAAATTTGTAGAAAAAAATTGTAAAACACTTGTGCATGTTTGTAGTTGTATGCACAATATTTTGAAAGTATACATACGCATTTTCAAAATATATGAGGGAAAAAATGGGTATCAATAGCTACCCCTCTTTACCCGGGAAGGATTAAAGAGTTTTCGGGTAAAGAAATGATGACCGATTTTGACCGAGTGGGTTTTTTGAAAAAAATGTAGGCCGAACCCTGGTCGTTGACCTGCCTACATATCCCTGGTTTTACAAGAATCAAGTCATGTGTAGTTTTGGACCCACCGGCGAATAAAAGCCGATGGAGTTGTTATAGGAATAGTAGCCAGCTTTGGCAAGGGTTCTTTTGCGAAGGGTAATGTCGGACGGAATTGCGGTTGTGAGTATGGAGTGTAACGGATGTATTATAGGGCATATAGATGGATATCACAGAGTATGGTGGATGATTGACAGGAATCGGTTATATTTGGCAAAGTAAAAATGGTATGAGCTGGAACCGGAGCGAAGGCTGCTCTTGTTCGAAGAACGATTACCTCCTTACATTACTTGCAAAACTTAAAACACAATGCATGCGAGTATATAGATTATGAAAATTCCCTTTGGACCATGAAAGATTGTCTTTGGCCGTTTGAGGATGACGTCCTTAGACCAGGATGTCCCGGGCCATGAATCATTCGGTAGAGGACTCGTAGGCCATGAAATGATGTTCTCGGGCCATGAATATGGTGCCTCCGCATCATGATGCCTTTGAATAATGATATGTAAATTTAAGAGATCCTTAGGCCATGACATGGTGTCTTCTGGCTATGAGGATGATGCCTTTAGACAATGACGCCTTTGGACAAGTTGGAGATATTTCATCCTATGAGATGCAATAATATGATGCTAAAATAAAAAAGTCAAGGCTTAGTCTTGTGAGGTTGAGGGCAGCGCTTAGCCCAAAAGAGAAGCAAATAGATAGTGCTGGAGAGACAGTGCTTGGTCTTAGCAAATAAAGGCGATGATTGGCCTTATGCAAATAGGAGGCAGAGCATCGCCTCATGCAAGATTCGGGACATGGATTAGTCCCATGCATATGGAAGGTAGAGCTTAGCCTTATGCAAAATGGAGGCAGGGCTTAGCCTCATGCAGATATGGAGGCAGGGCTTAGCCTCTTGCAGATGGAGTCATAGCTTAGTCTGATGCAAGATTCGGGACAGGGCTTAGTCCCATGCAAATGGAAGGCAGTTCTTAGCCATATGCAAAATAGAGGCATGGCTTAGCCTCATGCAGATATGGCGGCAGAGCTTAGCCTCATGCAGATGGAGACAGAACATAGTCTCATGCAAGATTCAGGACAGGGCTTAGTCACACGCAAATGGAAGGCAACGCTTAGCCTTATGCAAAATGGAGGCAGGGCTTAGCCTCAAGCAGATATAGAGGTAGGGCTTAGCCTCATGCAAATATGGAGGTAGGGCTTAGCCTCATGCAGATGGAGACAGAGCATAGTCTCATGCAAGATTCGGGACAGGGCTTAGTCTCATGAAAATGGAAGGCATTGCTTAGCCTTATGCAAAATGGAGGCAGGGCTTAGCCTCATGCAGATATGGAGGCAGGGTTAGCCTCGTGCAGATATGGAGGCAGGGCTTAGCGTCAAGCAGATGGAGACAAAGCTTAGTTTCATGAAAGATTCAGGACATGGCTTAGTCCCATACAAACGGAATGCAGGGCTTAACCTCATGCAGATATAGAGGCATGTCTTAGCCTCATGCAGTTATGGAGGCAAGGCTTAGCCTCATGCAGGATTTGGGACAGTGCTTAGTCCCATGCAAAATTCAGGACATGGCTTAGTCCCATGCAAAAATATAATAAATAGCAGGTGGTAGCGGAGTTTCTTAGCTGGTAATAGATTTTAGCATCACAGTTATTATGAAGATTGTGACTTGGAGGCATGTATATTCTTCGCTCCTATATGCAAAGAAAAATCATGAGTTCTGTAAAGGAGGAGGTCTTTTCGTGCCTCCATCGGCTTGCTTGGATTGCTTTGCTTGGTTCGAAGGTCCTGTTCAAATCATTGGGGGGTAGCGTTGGCTAAACAGAGTAATTTTACAAGCAAGCATGCATAGATTTTAAAGACGTAATAAAAATATATTAGTTTAGAAATTGGTTAGATGAACCAGTTACCGTGACACAATTCGAGACGTCGTAACCTCTCCTGCTATAGAATTTTGAGGGTCCTCCTCAAAATTCTGCCCCAGTTAGATGGACACGTCTGACTGCTACACATGCTGCGATCGGCTGAAATTGCTTCGGAATTTTGAGGGTCCTCCTCAAAATTCTACCCTAGTTTCTGTTTGTAGGGAAAAAATAGGATTTTTACTGAATTGTGACCAAACCCACAGGGCTGCCTATGTATCCCCTCTTAAACGGGAATCAGTTCGAGCGAAGTTCAATTTACATCATTTTGTGAAAACATAAATAGTTACACATAGTATCGTTTGACTGCATCTGAGTTGATCGGTTTTGGACAGACTTCTCCGCCCATTTTTGCAAGTATGAGAGCTCCTCCTGTCAATACTCTATGAACCATGTAAGGGCCTTGCCAGTTGGAAGAGAATTTTCCTTTGGCTTCATCGTGATGCAGAAAGATCTTCTTTAACACTAGCTGCCCCGGTGTGAACTATATCTACTTGACTCTTTTCTTGAAGGCTCTGGACATTCTGTTCTGATAGAGTTGCCCATGACACACTACATTCATCTTTTTCCGTCTATGAGGGCTAGCTGCTCATAACGGCTCCTTATCCATTCTGCGTCACTGAGCTCAACTTCTTGTATGATTCTCAAAGAATGAATCTCCACATCAGCGGGAATAATAGCTTCAGTACCATAAACTAGTATGTAGGGAGTTGCTCCGGTTTATGTGCGGACTGTGGTACGGTATCCCAATAAAGCGAATGACAGCTTCTCGTGCCATTGTTTGTGCTTTTCTACCATCATTCTCAGTATCATCTTGATATTCTTGTTAGCGGCTTCTACAACTCCGTTCATCTGAGGTCTATAGGCTGCGGAATTCTTGTGCTTGATTTTGGAAGTCTCACATATGGTCTTCATCAGATTACTGTTGAGATTGGAGACATTGTCAGTGATGATTGATTCTGGAACTCCGAACTGGCAAACACTCCAATCACGGACAAAATCTGCTATGACCTTCTTAGTTACTACCTTGTAGGATGCTACTTCGACCCATTTGGTGAAGTAATCAATAGCTACCAAGATGAACCGATGCCCATTTTAGGCGGTGGACTCGATTGGACCAATGACATCCATTCCCCAAGCGGCGAATGGCCAAGGTAAGCTTGTTGCATTGAGCTCATTTGGTGGCACTTTTATCATATCGGCATGTACTTGATATTGGTAGAATTGTTGGACATACTGGACGCAATCTGTGTCCATGGTCATCCAGAAATAACTGGCCCTAAGTATCTTTTTGGACATGACAAAGCTGTTCATATGCGGGCCGTAGGTCCCAGCATGTATCTCCTTAAGTAGATTAGAACCTTCTTTTGCGTCGACACACCTTAGCAATCCCAAATCAGTAGTTCTTCTGTATAAGGTTCCTCCCCCGTGGAAGAAATTATTGGACAACCTCCGAAGCGTATGTTTTTGAGTATGATTTGCCTGCTCCGGATATTCTTCTTCTACCAAATATTCTTTGATGTCGTGAAACCAAGGCTTCCTGTCTGTTTTTTCCTCAAAATTGGCACAATACGCCAACTGGCTATAGATCCTTACTGGGATGGGATCGATGAAGTTCTTGTCGGGATATTGTATCATGTATGACAAAATGGCCAATGCATCGGCAAACTCATTCTGAATCCTGGGAGTATGCCAAAACTCTATCTCCGTGAACCTCTTTCTCAATTCCCACACATGGTGTAGATATGGCAATATCTTGGAATTCTTGGTGCCCTATTCTCCTTGTACCTGGTGCACAAGCAAATCTGAATCACCGATCACCAGTAGCTCCTGAATATTCATGTTGATGGCCATGTTGAGACCTAGAATGCAGGCTTCATACTCTGACATATTGTTGGTTCAAGGAAATCTGAGTTTAGCAGATACCGGATAATGTTGGCCAGTTTCCGATACCAAGACGGCTCCAATGCCGACTCCTTTGAAATTTGCTGCTCCATCAAAGAACATTCTCCAACCGTCGTAGGACTCAACAATATCTTCTCATATGAATAACACCTCTTCATCGGGAAAATACATTTTCAGGAGTTCGTATTCTCCTTCAACGGGGTTCTCAGCAAGATGATCTGCCAGTGTCTGTCCCTTAACAGCTTTCTAAGTCACATATACAATGCCGAACTCGCTCAAAAAGATATTCCACTTAGATAGCTTTCCGGCAGGCATGGGTTTCTGAAAGATACATTTCAAGGAATCCATCCTTGATATGAGGTATGTCGTGTAGACACAGAAGTAATGCCTCAGCTTCTGAGCTATCAAGGTCAGAGCGCAGCAGGTGCGTTCCAATAGAGAGTACCGCGCTTCATATGGAGTGAACTTCATACTCAGGTAATAAATAGCTTGTTCCTTTTCCCTGTCTCGTCGTGCTGCCCCAGAACGTAGCCGAAGATTCCATCTAATACTGCAAGGTAGAGTAGCAAGGGTCTACCAGGCTCTGGTAGGACCAATATTGGTGGTGTCGATAATTACTCCTTGATCTTGTCGAAAGCCTTTTGACAATCTTCGGTCCTACTAGTTGCATCATCTTTCTTCAACATCTTGAAAATTGGCTCACATATAACTATGGATTGGGCTATGAACCGGCTGATGTAGTTTAGCCGTCCTAGAAAACTCATTACATCTTTCTTACTCTTCGGCGGCGGTAGCTCCTGGATGGCTTTGACTTTTGACGGATCCAGTTCTATCCCTCGGTGACTGACAATCAACCCAAGTAACTTTCCGGAAGGAACCCCGAATGCACATTTTCCAGGGTTTAGTTTCAGGTTGTATTTCTGTAGTCTGTCAAAAAACTTCCTCAAATCGGCTATATGATCTGTGGCTTTCTTGGATTTGATGATGACGTCGTCCACATATACCTCGATCTCCTTATGTATCATGTTATGAAAAATAGTAGTCATAGCCCTCATGTAGGTGGCCCAGCATTTTTTTAGACCGAATGGCATAATCTTATGGCAGTATACTCCCCATGGTGTAATGAAAGCCATTTTCTCAGCATACTCTTCGTCCATCCAGATTTGATGGTAACCAACAAAACAATCCACAAACGACTGGAGTTCATGCTTGGCACAATTGTCGATTATGATGTGTATGTTTGGAAGCGGGAAACCATCCTTTGGGCTGGCCCTATTGAGATCCCGATAATCAACACAGACCCTGACCTTGCCATCCTTCTTTGGAACTGGCACGATGTTTGCTAGCCATGTTGGATATTCAACCACCCTGAGGACCTTGGCCTTGATTTGCTTAGTTACCTCCTCCATGATTTTCAGACTCATGTCAGGCTTGAATTTCCTGAGTTTCTGCTTTACTGGTGGACACACTGGGTTAGTGGGTAACTTGTGAGACACAATATATGTACTTAACCCGGTCATATCATTGTATGACCATGCAAAGATGTCCTCATACCCTTTCAAGAACTGTGTGTACTCTTCTTTTTCTGATGGCGACAAATGGATGCTGATGCGGGCTTCCTTGACAGTTTCAAAGTCCCCCAAGTTGATTATTTCTGTTTCGTCCAGATTGGACTTTGGCTTTTTCTCAAAGTCTTCTACTTTTCTGACAATTTCCTCGGGTATGACATCTTTTTCTTCTGAATCACTATCTTTTTGTTGCGTCGTCTCATTACAAGTCGCAGTTGTTGGTTCATCGAGACAATAAATGGTAATGTTGTATAGATAAAGATATGAGAAAAAAATGGTAATAATAAATATTGATTCATTGAAGCATAAAAGCGATTTTCAATAATTTAAACAACGTTTTTGGAACATTGGAAATATTATTTAAAACAAAATGCCAAAAAGGGAAATCATTTTTCTTAGAAAATAAACAAAACAATGGTGTTCAGCCTTGCTACCCCGGGACTCGTCGGGCCCTGGATGGTCTGACACTCTAATTCTTGAGAAATGATCCTTTCTCCACAGCCCGGATGGTAGGGCCTTCCTCCTCCTCCTCCTCTTCCTCAACAATTACACAACAATCCATTTCCTCATCCTCCAAGAACATGTTCCTTAAGGCTGCCAGTGCTGTTTTCTCCTCTGATCCCCATATAATGTCGGTCTGTTGGAAGGTCTGACTCAAGTGCGGTATAGGCTGCTCCAATTGATAGTACGGACCACGCCATGGTGGTGATCAGTTTTTGTACTCTTTCAATATGTATCGGTATCCCGGGCCAAAAGTAGTGCCATGACGCTTAGGCTGTATTGGTTTGGAAATGCCCTGAAGATTTTTGCCAAGACCTTTGCTAGGCTCATACCTTCTCCAATTCATCATGCTTGCTATCTTTCAATCCAGCCACTTGTCTTTGTTGATTGTATTGACCCGCTCGCTATGATGATAAGTTTCTCGACCGAGCCTTCTTCTATTCTCAACCAGCGGGATAGTCTGATGGTTGTAAATGGGGTTGCTCCCATATTCATGGATAATCACCTCCTGATGGTTCCACTCAAACATCATTGCATGATGCAAAGTTGATGCCACATCCCCAGCGGCGTGTATCCATGGCCGTCCAAACAACAGATTGTAAGATGCAGATATGTCCAGCACCTGAAACTCGACATCAAACCATGTAGGCCGCATCTGCAGACAGAGATTAATTTCCCCGATCGTAGCTCTCTGAGACCCATCAAATGCCTTTATATTCATGGTCCCTTCTCGTATCTCGTATAGGCCTTTGACCAGCCTCTTCAGTGTTGTCAATGGGAAAATATCGAGACTGGATCCTCCATCGATCAAGACCCTGGTAATGAAGTAGTCTTCGCATTGCACTGTGATATGTAGTGACTTATTGTGACTTAATCCCTCAGGCGGCAACTCATCCTCGGGGAAAGTGATTTTGTGACTTTCCAGTACCTGCCCCCCATGTTAGCCATTTCTCCGCTTGTGATGTTATTAGGCACATATGCTTCGTCCAAATCTTCCATCAGAACATTCCTGTGTGTTTCTGAATTCTGCCGCAGCGACAAGATAGATATCAGAGCAGGAGTCTTGTCCAGATGATAGATGACTGAGTACTCCATTTCTTGTACATTTCTCCAGATGTCATATGGACCTGTTTCCGTAATGGATGGTCTGTTAGAGGCCTATTTGCTGGGCTCTCCCAAATGCTCGGTTGTATAGACCCTTCCAGTCGTAGTCATCCCTTGTGCAACACCAGATTCATCCATTTTGGTTTTCCCTTTTCTTCTAGCTTCAGTCGCATAATCCCATGGTACAGCTTTGGTGTTGAAAGGCGGTGTGATTGATATTGTCACTGTAAATTGTGTGGCTACTTTCACCTCAAATGGAATAGGTGCAAATGTAGGGGGTGCTACCTCAATTTCAAATGGGACTGATGTTGTTACCTCGACCTCCACTAGCGGCTGTATCTGCACTATAATTAGATTGAGTGTGACTGTGAGCTTCTTGGGGTCGTCACCCTCCTTGATAAGTCTGAATCCCTAGGATCCATTTTTTCATCCATCTCTATCACATTGATACTGTTACCCCTGTGATCTGGGAAGGGGTTGCTGCGGACATTGGGTGTAGCCTTCTTTGCCTGGATGATCTTGTTGTCAATCAAAGTCTGCATTTTTTCCTTCAATGTGCGGCACTCGTCGATGGTGTGCCCTTTCATGCCCGAATGGTATGTACAAGTCTTATTTGGGTTAACCCATTGGAATGAGTTCTTCATGGCTACAACAGGGATGGGAGTGATGTAACCAGAAATCTTCAACCTTTCATATAGCCGGTCGATGGGTTCCGCAGTGGCAGTTTATTGTTTGGGTGGTCTGCGGTCAAAATGAGGTCGTGGTCTTGGGTAGTTTTGACGAGTTGGAGGTGACTGAAAATGAGATGGTTGGGAATTATAGGTGTGATAGGCAGTGGCTGGTTGGGAATATCTGGGGGATGAGGGTTAATATGTAGGTAGAGGTGACGATTGATATATGGGTGGAGGTGCTTGATATGTGGGTGGAGGTGCTTGATATTCAAAAGGGGAGGTTCGGTATACGAATGGAGTTTTATGTCCTTGGGTGACCATTACTGCTCCCAAGTCCTTCTACTTAGAAATACCCGCTAACTGCAATGCTTTATTTGTGGCCTGCAATGCCTCAATGTTTTTTTACCATCCCGCTCAAGATGCCTTCTTCGATCCTTTTACCAAGTTTGATTTTATCAGAAAACTTATGGTTTTCAATAACCATTAACCTTTCATAGTATAGCGGATCCTGTGCTCTGACAAAGAACTTGTTCATCTGTTCCTCGTCTAATGTTGGCCTAACTTTTGCCACTTTTGATCTCCAACGAGTAGCATACTCGCGAAAAGTCTAGGTGGGCTTCTTCTTAAGGTTCTAAATGTAGAAGACATATGGTGCACCTAGTCGGACCATTTCTTAGGATCCTGGCTGATGTACTAGGACAAGGCATCTCCCGTAAGACTCCTCATTAAAAGCTTCATCCGGATCTTTTCATCTTTTCCGACCCCGACAAGCTTGTCACAATAGGTCCTTAGATTAACCCCGGAATCACCTGTACTGTCATACATCTCGAACTTGGAAGTTTGTAACCCTCTGGAAATTCTACATCCGACTGTATGCATAGGTCTTCATAGTTCAGACCTTCTATCCCCTTACCTCCTTCTACACCTTGAACTCAGTTCTTAATGAGCATGTCCTTCTCAACAGATTCCGGTGCATAGGAGATGGGTTGAGTGGAGTGAGGTAAGGTTTCCACATGTATAGGGTTGTTTTGGTGACCTGGAGTTTGAGTATAATGGTGATCATTGGTGGAATTCTAGGGTTCAGGAATGACTGGTGGAGTATTTTGTGGAGTATGGTAGGTAATTGGCTGGTACTGTGATGGGATAGTTTGATTTTGTAGTGGAGTTTGTATACGGTAAAATCGGAGGGTCCAATTTTCGGTCGTTACGATGCCTTATTAGCACGTTTCAAAAGGTTCGAGGCTATGTTCGAGATTTGCACCCAGGGGGTTATCAACGTCCAACCTCGGGGCAGTGCAGATCGATAGTCATGGTAAAAAAGCGGGAAGTTCCTAAGGCGCGTGACTAGAGCTGACAGACCCTGGTAGGGTAGTCAAAACCTGTATCATGGCATTGAGTGGTTGTACCAGCCCCATATCTTTGTAATAAATTTATTCGTACTTTGTTGGGATTCCCCCTTATATATAAAGGGGATCCTTGTCATTTTGTAGGACATCTGAGACTCAAAATTGAATATACAAGAACTTTCTCTCTGATCTCTTACTTAACATACTCTCTTGATCTCACTATTTACATTTATTGCTTATATCCATTGTGTTCTATTTATTGTTCTTCATTTATTGCTCATTATTGGTCATAAAAGGCTTCCATCAAAGCTATCATAACTGTTAATCTTCCATCGACTGCCCTCGACCGGGCGTCCGATTCAACTTCAAGGCCCCGTGTACGCAAGCTTGAGGCCTCAATCTCCAGCCATTCGGTTTGGTCATGACGCTATATAGAGGCTGTTATCTCGTTTTCTAATCTCTTACTTAGCATCTATTGCCTAACAACTAGCATAAAATAGATCACATATTTTTAGAACCACAAAATCAAATCTAATTGTAATTACCATTTTCATGGTAAACAGTTTGGCGCCCACTGTGGGGCTAAAACTAACAGTGATTATTTTTTTTGCTGGTTTGCTACATAACGCAAGTTACCTTTCATACTTTTTCTTGTCCAAGATCTTTGATTTCAAGTCAAAATGTCTAACTCGGTAAACGCACATGAAAACAACCATCTTGAGGACCATGGAGAAAATGGTGTGGCTGTTCCAGGCGTCGGTGTACCAACACGAAACCCTGAGGATGCACCAGAACCAATTCATGTGGACGTGGTCTCGCACAACGCGTCGAAATAAGCTCCCACACCAACATGAGCATACACAAAGGAGAAGAATAGGAAGTTAGCCTTCGCGTTATTTTTGAAATGTTACAGGCACAACAGCTGGCGATTGCTCAACTGCAAAGTCACCAGAAAACTCCTAGCACGGTAGCACCGGAAACGTCTCCCCGAGCCGAATAGGTGCCAGAAAAATCAAGCAACAACGGGTCGGCAGCCGACCCCACCATCATAAAGATGCTCGAGGACATCACAAAGAGGGTCGAGTTGGGCGAGAAGAAGATAGAGGCCAACGACAGGAAGGTAGAGACCTAAAACTCTAGGGTCGATCAAATTCCCGGGGCACCCCCCAATCCTAAAAGGTGTAGATTTGAAGAAGTTCGTACAAAAGCCGTTCCCGCAGAAAGCTGCCCCGAAACCCATTCCAAAGAAGTTATGAATTCTCGACCTTCCGAAGTACAACAGAACCTCGGACCCCAACGAGCACGTCACTGCTTTCACTTGTGCGGTGAAGGGCAACAACGTCTTGAGGGACGATTAGATCGAATCCGTCCTGCTGAAGAAGTTCGGAGAAACACTCTCGAAAGGGGCCATGATGTGGTATCACAACCTAACTCCTAATTCTATAGATTCATTTGCCATGCTGGCAGATTCTTTCATAAAGGCACATGCTGGTGCCATTAAAGGAGCTACAAGGAAATTCGACGTCTTCAAAATCAAGCAAAGGGAGAACGAGATGCTCCGAGAGTTCGTATCTTGATTTCAATTGGAACAAATAGAACTACCACCGGTCTCCGATGACTGGGCAGTGCAGGCCTTCACTAAAGGTTTGAACGAGCGGAGCTTGGTAGCTTCGAAACAACTAAAACACAACTTAGTCGAGTATCCCGCCATGACTTGGTCGGACGTCCACAACAGATATCAATCGAAGATCAGGGTCGAAGGGAACCAACTAGGAGCCCCATCGGGCTCGGTACATCCTAGCAGGCTTCTGTCAAAGGAGTCAAAGACAAATAAAGAGAGATACCACCATACACTGAAGATAGAAGAAACGCCCCGAGGCGCAACATGACCCGCAATGACTGAAGGATTGATCGAGGCCAGAATCCTCGGGGACTTGTTAGTAGAGCTGGGTTCGATAGGCACACAGGGCCGATCGAGGCACCCCGCTTGTCGAAATAAAACTTCGACGTCGACATTTCAGACATCGTATTCGCCGTCATTAAAATCTGATACACCAGGTGGCCAAGGCCTGTACAATCGAATCCTTCACAAAGGAACAATAAGTTAGTGTGTGAATTTCACAACACACACGGTCACATGAGCAATGATTGCCGGCAACTCCGGGAAGAAGTAGCCTGACTGCTCAGCAAGGGTCATCTCTGAGAATTCCTCAGCAACTGAGCCAAAAACCAATTCCGGGAAAGAGAGGCGACCAAGAAGAATGAAACAGATGAGCCACAACATATCATCCACATGATCTTGGGAGGTGTCGATGCTCCACAAGAACCCATGGTCAGAAGAACAAAAATATCCATCACCAGAGAAAAGAGAACAAGAGGCTACATATCCGAGGATGCTCTCACAATAAGCGACGAGGTCATAGAGACCCTGTCTCAGTCTCACAACGACGCGTTGGTAATCTCTTTCCTTGTGAATACATATCAAATTAAACGTGTACTTGTGGGTTCAGGTAGCTCGGCCAATATTATCAGGTCGAGGGTTGTAGTGTTGATCGGACTGCTTCACCAAATCGTGCCCGCCTCTCGAGTCGTCAACGGGTTCAACATGGCAATCGAAACAACAAAAGGGGAAATGACCTTCCCAGTCAACCTGGCCGGCACAACCCAAAATGCCAAATTCCATGCCATCGAAGGAGACATGAGATACAACGTCTTGTTTGGGAGGCCATGGATAAACTGCATGAGAGCAGTACCATCCACCCTCCATCAATTGATGAAATTTCCAACAAAGGGTTGGATAAAAACATGCAGCAAAAGAGATGTTCGCGGTGCATCATGTGGCACCGGTACCAATACCTCCACTATCAAAGGAGCAGAAGGATAAGAAAACAATAAAATAGTGATAGCAAGCTACATTATCGGCTACACCCGACTAAACAAGCACAGAACCGTACAACGTCCTCGTAACAAATGATTGAATCGTCTCGAGGCCCAAAGCACCGTCAGCATAAAGGTATGATCATCTCCCTTTCTCAACTACATTTTATACTAATGTGAGTGCAAGTATCCGATCGAAACGGCCGAAGAGCTTTCCAACTCGAAGGCCTTAGCTTCCAAAAGCGTACGTTGTACTCTTTTCCTTCGACCGGGTTTTTATCCCAAGAAGGGTTCTATCGGGAAGGTTTTTGGCAAGGAAACACCTATATGCTACCTAAGGAAGGCTCAACAAGTATTTAAGGCTTCTCTTCAATCAACCTCGAATACTGGGAGCCATCCCCTCGGAAGGTCACCTCCTTAGAGTGGCCAAGATGTGCTGAACACGGTCTCGATAGGGAAATGATGTACCAGACCAAACGGTCGAACGAACCATGTCCGTATAGAATAACCGAGCCCTTGACAGCAAAAACGTGTATACTTGTACCAAGTAATCAAAGAACACTTTCCCCTCCATCAAAGCATTTCGCGTTCAAAGAAGCTCGTTATTTTTGTTTACAAAAATGGCTGCAGAGCAAAAAAAATGTCCCGAACACCCGGGGACTAGCGTAAAAAACTCGAAGCTAAGCCCTCAATGAGGAAACATTAAGGTTCCAAAGACAGCGTCGAAAACTCAAGGCTAATGGACCTCCAGGTCGAAAACTCCGAACTCGTAAGCCCTCAATGAGGCAATACCAAGTTTACAATGAATGGCTCCCGAGACAAGAAACTTTCGATGACTCGGGGACTGCCGCCAACTGCCACTCCCATTGATCTGTCAGAAACCCAAGGCTATAAGGCCCCAAGCGGGCAACCTCGAGCGCGTATGACCAAAGGCAACATAAAATCTGTAAGACCTCAAGCAAGGTATGAACCATACTTGTATCAAGTAACCAAATCTATAAGACCTGAAGCAAGTCATGAACCATGCTTGTACCAAGTAACCAGAACTGTAAGACCCTCAAAGGAATGAAAAAATTTATAAGACCTTACAGAAGGCATAATCCCGATCTTAAAGTTAAGGCTATATATCGAACTTATAAGATCCCTAAGAAGGCATACCCTCGATATAGACGCCGAACTACTTCACTCGGGGACTGAAAGGCTCCGGCCAAACATTGCGACTACGGTCAAAAGCCTGTACCAGCCAAACTAACGCGACTGGGGGATGCCGACCATCGCTACAATATCACAGGACATCAATTACTTCGAATAAACTTCGAAAGAACCGGTTAAAACAGGCAACCCTCGACATAGGCAAAAGGGCTTCGACCATGTTAGCTCCAAAACTATAGGCTTCGAAACCTTCAGCCACCGAGCGAAACCTCCCGAGGTGCTCGATCATTGCCACATAACAACTCACAATCGAGATTCTACCAAACCGTCAAAGTGTCAGGCAAAACACAATTTCAAAATGTCCTTAACGAGGGAAAAATAAAGCTTATATTAGAGGTCACACCGACCCTAATGCGTAAGAGTCGCTATCACCAGCCCATATAAAAGGTCGTGCCAACCTAAAGCGTAAGAGCCACTGCCCCCAGCTCATATAAAAGGTCATACCGACCTAAAGCGTAAGAGCCACTGCCACCAGCTCATATAAAATGCGTACCGACCTAAAGGGTAAGAGCCACTGCCGCCATCCCATGTAAAAGGTCGTACCGACCAAATGCATAAGAGCTAAGGGCCAACTTTTAATTCAATAACTTAAGGGCCAATAAGCTCGAGTCGAAACACGACTCGGAGACTCAACCAGAAACAGTTAACTGAATATGCCTAAGAGCAAAAGCATAAGACGTTAAACGACGGCTTATACTAAAAGGTCATCCCGACCAAACACGTAAGAGCCTACGGGCCAGCCGAACGATCCCCGGGGACGTAGAATAGACCTAAGGGTTCTTCTTTCAAAGACCAGTTCTTCTGGCTAACGACTAACAAACATCGAAGCAAAAGGAAGTACATGAAAATGAAGCCTCAAGGCTTCCTTTTATACATACATACGAAAAAATACAAGCTCCATTTACAATGTTCTTTGAAAGCATTATACACTAAATCGGAAAAGGAAGGCCTAATCTATGTCCCCCTCGGGGACTATGACTTGTCGGCCTTTTTCTTGCTATCCTCGGCATCGGACAGAAGGGACTTAGCATTACGTTCATCTGCCTTTTCCTGCTTCACCTCTTTCGAGAGGTCAAAGCCCCTAGCATGGATCTCCTCGAGGGTTTCCCTTCGAGATTTGTACCGAGCATATTCCTTGCTTCTGCTCTCACGGTCAAGAGCCTTTCTCAGCTCAGTTTGAGCTTCGGCAGCGTCCTTCAAATAGACCGCCACTTTCTTGCCAGCCTTTGTTCGGCTCATTACGGCTTCGGCCCGGGAATCCACAACTTCGGCCTTCATCTTCAAAAGCTCAGACTCGAGCCTTGTAATCATATCCGCTCTAACCAAGTTGTTCTCACGAGCTAAGCAAAGTTGAACCTCAAAGGCGGAAGCTTTAGCCAAAGCACATTTCTCCGTTGTAGCCTGAACGTCCTCCTGAGCCTTTAACTCATCACGCTTGCACTTGGTCCTCTATCTTCTTTCGCAACTAAAATAAATGAAACGTCAGCCTCAATCATGGAGAAAGGAACATGCGCCCCCTCTAGAATAAAGGTTACATGTTCCTCGAGGTAGCTTTCGTAGTTTAGGCTTCGACTCACCTCATATCACAAGTGCGCCAACTCATCTTCCCTCTCATCACAAGGAAGCCCGAGGGTCTTCTCCCCGTCCATAGCTTTTTGCAGTATGGCCTCGCGATGAAGCAACTCGGAATTAAGCTTGATAAAAGCCTACGAAGGAGAAACTCGATAAGAGAAAAGAAGCTGCAAAAGCTAAAGAGCCGATACGATCGACCAAAACTCACCACAGAGTAGAGCCAATGAGCTTCCTCAAAAGTGGAGCGCACTAGTCTGGCTCCGTCAACCGCAGTAAAACCGCTCCCGGTTGGGACCTGGTCGGTCGATATATGCAGCCCCTAGCCTCGAGCATCCCTCAAAGTACCTTCGACGGGAGAAGTAGTCATCGGCAGAGAACCATCGCTCCTCGAGGTACCTCCGACGGGTAAAGAAGATGGCAGCGAAAGAGGGACCATTTTTCCAAGGCCAGAGATCTCGGGCGCTGTAGCCTCAACTGATGAATCCTCTCTGAGCCCCTGGGCTTGACTTATCCTGCTATAAGCATCGTCGCCCCGCGAAGACTTTTTTTGCTTATTATTGTTATTCGGTCCCAAAGATGATGATTCTTCTCCATTTCTGGAAAAGAACGATTTCACTTCAGAGAACCCCACCAATGCCTAAAAAGACGGAATCCATACGCTTAAAAGGAGAATGTTTTCCAAAAATGAGCAAAATCGCATAGCACGTACCATGGTGTCTTGCCTCCCATACGCCCTTAGACAGATCTCGCCACTTACGACCATCGTGAGTCGAATGGATCGCCAACTTCTAGGCCCAATCCATCACGTCGGGGACCTCGTATGGCATCCAAGAGATTGTTGTAGAAAGGGAAGGAAAAATACATTTACGGAGCCCGCCTCCACCGTAAGCAAAAGAAGCAAAAAAACAAAGGCACAAGTGTACCACTTACGTGTAAAATTCCATTCCTCGGGGAATAGCAGAAACTCAGCAGGGATGATGTCAACAATCCGTACTCGCACAAATCGGCTCATCCATCCCTGATCCCCAACTTCTTCATCATCGACAACGAAGGGCCTGGTGGATCGGCATCGAAGGGTTAGTAGGCCTCGGTGGTGAAAGGGCCGGTACACCCTGATGAGATGACTAAGGGTAAACTCGAGCCCGGCTTCCTCTGCAAAAAGTCTCATCATCAACACTATCCTCCAAAGTGACGGATGAACCTGTACAAAGGTAGCCCGATACTTTCGACAAAAGTCAAGTACAACCCTATCAAGGGGACCCAGCGTAAAGGGGTACGTGTACACATTCAACAACACCTCGGCGTGATCCAAGATGCTCTCTTTCGGGGAAGGTACCTGCAGTACTACCTTTTCCCTCCATCCACAATCTTTCCTCACTAACTCGAGGTGTCCCTCTCCTATTAAAGAAATAAACTTTGAGGCATACTCCCGATGACCCTGAATTCGAGAAGCTTTTCTGGCAAAAAGTCCCCCCTCGAAGCAAAATATCCCGAGGTTGGCTCACCTGGCAACAGTGGCGTTCCGCCAACCAGGCGACAACCAAAAATGGAATTTCCCCCTCCTAGCCGAGCGGATCCTGGCATAGCATCCATAAGTCTAGTAAAATCAGAGAATTGGAGCGGGAATTTGAGCGAGGGATTCAAAGTTAAAATAGTGAAGTACCTAACGCGGGAAAGAAGAACTCCGTGAAGATGGACAGCTACTCAGAATAGCGGGATCCTCAAAGGAGGGAAGATAAACCTATATATAGAGAGAAAGCGGTGATTGTCTGCCTGTCTCAAAGGCCAATTAGAAATACTGACTAAGCCGTTATCACTTTGGGAAGATGTACAGGTCGTTTCAAAACCATGTCATACAATCATTGCTGGTGTACGACATTTTGGGGATAAAAAACCCCCGCATCAACAAGCCTCGAGACGGTACCCGATCTCGAGGACCTCAGTCAAGAAAAAGATAGGCTCTAAGGAGCCATTGATATCATTACATGCCTCGAGATGGTACCCGATCTCGAGGACCCCTGTCAAGAAGAAGATAGGCTCTAAGGAGCCAGTGATATCATTACATGTATTCAGACAGTACCCGATCTCGAGGACCTCTGTCCAGAAGAAGATAGGCTCTAAGAAGATGGTACCCGATCTCGAGGACCCCTATCAAGAAGAAGATAGGCTCTAAGGAGCCATTGATATCATTACATGCCTCGAGATGTTACTCGATCATGAGGACCCCTGTCAAGAAGAAGATAGGCTCTAAGGAGCCATTGATATCATTACATGCCTCGAGATGGTACCCGATCTCGAGGACCTCTGTCAAGAAGAAGATAGGCTCTAAGGTGCCATTGATATCATTACAAGCCTCGAGATGGTACCTGATCTCGAGGACCTCTGTCAAAAAGAAGATAAGCTCTAAAAACCTACTCATACGGGCTTGACCTCGAGGTGGTACCCTACCTCGAGGATTTCAGCTATTGTAAGTGCGGTTCATTTACTCGATCCTCCGGTCCTCGAGCTACGTAAGCCCAAGCCAACTTCCACTTAAAAACTACCAATAAAGCCTTAGGGCTATTTTTTCGCCTTTGGATCAACTTAAACGTTCTCTCGGTTACATTAAACTAGGGGCTCTCCGAGTCCAGGCGTACCCTCATCCGGGGGTCTATCTATAACGCCTTGAGGCTATCTTCACTCTAAGTTCAAAACAAGTTTTCAGGTCACCCGTGCTCGAACGAGCTCTCACCCAGGGACTATCTGCCATAGCCTAAAGGGTATTTTTATTCTCAGAAGCCCGTGCAAATTATCCCTGAAGGATAATCGATAGGGTCTAAAAGGCCCAAGTTTTAAAAACCAAGGACTCACCCTCACTCAATTTGAATTCGTCCGTCCCAATGACCCAAGTTTGTATCAGGTCAATTCGGGCTCGGTATTCGGACCGATCGGTAGAGTCATGCATTCAGATTCTTCACTAACACAAATAAAGGAAAATTCAGAGACATATTGAAGAGACTTCTTTTCATTAATAGGCAATGATTACAAAAAGCCCATGAAGGGACCTTACACATGATTACAAAAGCCCACAAGGGTCCTTACACAGAAACAAAGAAGCAAAAGTAACAGCTAAAGGCCTAAATCTATTCTCGAGGGTACGTCCTCGGGAGCAATGCCTTCGAGAATCATTTATTTGGGGCCTCACCTCGAACTTCCAAACGGCGTCTTTATGGATGAGGAAAAAGCAGAAAATGATGAAGAAGAAGCAGAAAAAGATGAAGAAGTAGAAAAATATGAAGAAGCGGCTGGGTGAAAAATCTGGGGAGTATGAGTCTCGCCAGCGCCACTATTGTGAAGCCACTTCTTGAGATGTTGCTTCGGTTATCACAAAGGCTTACGTCATAAGCATGACATCATCACGGGAAGTTCGAGGAGATATGTATCGAAGTCATTTCTTATCGTTTCACTCTAAGAAATGCGGGGGCTGTCTATATACGGTAAAATCGGAGGGTCCGATTTTTGGTCATTATGATGCCTCAAAAGTATGTTTCCAAAGGTTCGAGGCTATGTTCGAGATTCACACCCGAGGGATTATCGACGTCCAGCCTCAAGCAATGCAGATCAATAGTCATGGTAAAAAGTGGGAATTTCCCAAGGCGCGTGACTAGAGCTGACAAAGCCTAGTAGGTTAGTCCAAACCCGTATCTTGGCATTAAGTGGTTATACCAGCCCCATATCTTTGTAATAAATGTATTTGTACTTTGTTGGTATTCCCCCTCATATATAAAGGGGATCCTTGTCATTTTGTAGGACATCTGAGACTAAATATTGAATAAACAAGAACATTCTCTCTGCTCTCTAAATTAACTTACTCTCTTGATCTCACTATTTACATTTATTGCTTATATCCATTGTGTTCTACTTATTGTTCTTCATTTATTGCTCATTATTTTTAATAAAAGGCTTCCATCAAAGCTATCATAACTGTTAATCCTCCATCGATTGCCCTCGACCGGGCGTTCGATTCAACTTCGACGCCCAATGTATGCAAGCTCGAGGCCCCGATCTCCAGCCATTTGGCTTGATCCTTATGCTATCTACAGGCTGTTATCCCGTTTTCTAATCTCTTACTTAGCATCTATTGCCTAACAACAAGCCTAATAATAGATCACGTATTTTTATAACCACAAAATCAAATCTAATTACAATTACCATTTTCAAGGTAAACAGAGTTGTGTAATGGTGAGGTACTGGAGGATTTTGTGGGCACTTGTTGGGTGTGTTTGACATGGTGTGGGGTTCTGAGTGTTTGATGACTAATAATTAGGATGCTAAGTGAGAAGGATAGGTTTGCCACATTCCGGACATGCTCAAGCTCACCTTGGAGTACCAGTATTTTCTGTTCGAGCCGTGAAACTGCATCATTTAGGTCCTGAGTACCTCGACCATCAGAAGTTTCTGTATGTTCAACCTGTGTGTTGTTTCCCTTTCTGGTGCCATTCAAATCTTCCATTTTTGTTTTTTCCCTTGCTTTTTGGTGGACTACGAGGAGGAGAAGATGGAGGTTCCCTAGATCTGGTGTGATATGTTGATGATGCCAGTATGCACGAACCAACCATAGGGGATGGGAATAATAAAAATAAAGGAAAAAACAAAAGGTAAACAAGTCAGTAAGGATTCTGAAATGTATTTGCAGTATTTAAATACGTATTGGAGGAATATAAATTTGCGTCCTAATTTGGGGAACCTCGTTTGCCCGAGGTAGGACTGGCGACAAGTAGATTTGGAGAGTTTTAATGCCGATAAATGCCTCATTTCATTATTGTAATAAATAAGAAGAACCCACAACGACAATAAATAAATGAGTCACTAATGGCACTTGCCTTATTAAATTCGAATTACAAAAGGACTCTAGAAATGCGAATAATCCTAATCTACTCGGTCCCAGAGGGACCTTCTCCAGGCTTGGCCTTCTTGTCCCCATCAATCAGATTTCCCAGGTCGCGCATGTCCAGTAGTTTCAGACCACGTCGAATCTGGGGAGTCACGCCTCATTTTCTGCAAAACAACAATGATTAGCGTATTGGCACTTATTTCTCCAAAATTAATGCACAAAATCTTGGTTGCTGTCATGCCCAACCTCGGGAGGCACGACCGACGCTCAATCGAGTGAACCCAACTGAACAAACCTTTTGAACACTCTCTACCCAACTCACTATGACCATGAAAACCATGCTTCCATTTATTTAAAAAGTAGGAAAGGTCGTACATATCACATTGCTAATTCATTTCATATAACCATATTTAAACCGTAGTTAAGTTCCCAATATTTCATATAGATACCGTTAGAAGAAATATAGTTTATAATTTACAACACAGCTCATTGACCTGCCCATTACCTGTACAAGACCCACACAAACGTCTACGGTGCCTCTAAAGATACAAAAGATAGTTATGATAATGCCGGCAACAAGGCCCCGACTACCTCAAAAGTGGAAATCTATAACAAAAGATGTACAACACAACCCCTGAAGGAAAGGGGCTCACCAAGGCTTCTGAGAGGAGGATTCTGCATGGAATAGTACTAGCATGTATACCTAAACACCATCTTGTTAGAAAGAACAGTCATACAAGAATAAAGAAATCATATGGACTAACAAAAGCTTTAACAATCACCACATCATCAACTAAAAGGAATCACATAGCTTTCACATAGTTCACATAGCTTTAGGTCGGGGCATTTCATATTGTTGCATCATCATTCACCTTACCACCGCTTTCTTGCGTGGAGTCCGATCACGACCCGATCGGCTAAGCTTCCTCATTTGAGACATATACCTCAATCACTATTTCATTCTCACTTTTCGGGTTCAATATCAACACAATACCACCATGTGTATAGCATGGCGTCCGATCACGGCCCTATCGGCTAAGCCGTCTTACCAAGACGTTACCCTTTTTCTATTAACAATACCATCAAGTGTGTAGCATGGCGTCCGATCACGGCCCGAACGGCTAAGCGTCTTGCCAAGACGTTACCCTTTATCCATTAATTATCTCACATCAATTTTTGTTTCATACATATTAGTTCATCGGCACTTGGGGCCACAATTATAAGATCATATTTGGCACTAGGCCACATTTCGTACCTCACGTTTCACATCATTTCCACTTTCAACATTAACCTTGCCATTTAAGAAAATGGCACATACGGGAGCAATTCGAGTTGTAAGCACAGAGGGGAATTCACATTGTTCGGCATAATAATCACAATTTAGACTTGACTTGCAATCTAGGCAATTAAGCACATAGTTCATATTCTTCACACATCCTCAACCTACAAGGAATAGAATATTAAACGCATGGAGGCACACCTTTCACATATATTCTCACAACACCAATTCATTTGATATAAGAAGTAGTACATCAATCAAATTTCCGACTTACAACATTTACATGGGCACCATGGGAGCTCACTTTCTAAGAAGATGGGGTTTTAGCCATACATACCTCAATAGCTTTCCTTAAATTCTTAGAAAATTCCAGAATTGTTAGCAACTTTGATCTATTTTATGAGAATTACAAGTTGAACAAAAAATTAGAGACATGATTAAGATTCTAGCTCATGAGTATTTTATCAAGCACTAAGTGTGCATTGTGATTTTAGGACCCTTTTGTGAGAGATTTTTATCATCTTACACCCCAATTGTTATCTTTTTAACTCACAATCTTTCCATACCCTATTATCGCTCATACATGCAAGATAATCAATCCTTATACCCACGAACCCACTTGTTAATCACTTATTTTAATAAAAATTTCGAAATCTTAGATTAGGGCACAAGTTCTTACCTCTTAGGGTAAAGGCCTAGTAGTTTTACTTGATAACCTTAAAATATTTGGGCAAGGATTGTAGTGACTTGGTGAGAGTTAGTTTCTCCCTCTAGAACTCCCTCTAGAACTCTAATTGCAGAAAAATAGCATAAAAGGGGTCTAATGGGGTGTTTCTAATGTAATGGGGTCGGGTTTTAAAAGTTAGAAAATAGGATCCTCGACACAATCTGCGATCGCATAATTGATATATGGCCTGCAAAACGGACGGCAAAATGGCCCCCAAAACTTGAACAAACTGCCCGTGTATGCGACAAGAATGCGGTTCACATACCTATTCTGTAGTCGCATAATGCACCGCAGAACTACCCCTCGCAAAATTCCAAGGAGATTATGAGATGACTATGCGGCCCGCATATTGATTATGCGATCGCATAATTGGCCGCATAGTTGAATTTAAAACTAACCAGCATACTGTTTCACTCTGTGGCAACTATGCGGTCCGCATAGCTATTATGCGATCGCATAATTGACCACAAAAATGCGCTATTCTGAAAAACATTTTTCCTTATCTTTTTAATGCACAGGTCAATCCAAAAGGTCCGAACCGCTGCGAGCTCGTGAGGCGCGAATAATTTTACAAATTTGTAACGCATATTCCTAACTTGGCACTACGAGATTTCGGGTTATTGAGCAAAAAATTTCACGGGGCCTTACATCCTCCCCCACTAAAGATCATTCATCCTCAAATGAGGATCAAGGTTCACTCATTAGAAATCCTTATGCAACTGCACCTTTTTCACATCATGAAACATATCAACATCCCCATATTTGGCTAACTCCCTAAATTTCCAAAACTTTTTCCAGAGTTTCATTTGTAAGTAGGCCTATCCACCTGTCAGAGGGCCCCAGAAACATATTCTAACAACACATACACAATCCATAGACATGACATAACTTGTAACGACACCAACCATGGCCGTATAGGCAACATATAACAAAAACATAACAGTTTTACATAGATCAAATCAAAGGATACAGAGTTCATAGGAACCAAAATAATGGAAGCTATTACATGGCTATACAAACAAATGCGGGTACTTCCTTTTCATTTCTTCCTCGGCTTCCCAAGTGGCTTCCTCAACCTGCCGGTTTCGCCATAACACTATCATGGAGGCAATTTCCTTATTTCTCAATTTCCGGACTTGCCTGTCAGGAATGGCAACTGGAACTTCTTCATATGACAGTTCTTCATTAACCCCAATAGTTTCAACTGGAACAATAGTGGACGGATCTCCCACTACCTTCTTCAACATGGACACATGGAAGACTAGGTGTACCGATGACATCTCGAGTGGCAGCTCGATCTTGTATGCCACCCGACCAATCCTCTGAATGATTCTGTACGGTCCAACATACCTCGGACTCAATTTTCTGTTCTTTCAAAACTGCATGATACCCTTCATGGGGGGAACCTTAAAAAATACCCAATAATCTTCTTTGAACACTAAATCTCTGCGACGAATGACCTAATAAGACTTTTGGCGACTCTGAGCAGTTTTCAACCTTTCCTTAATAATCTTGATTTTCTCCATAGCCTAATGCACAAGGTCCGACCCTATCAATTCAGCTTCTCCAACTTCGAACCACCCAATGGGTGATCTACATCTCCTACCATACAATGCTTCAAATGGTGCCATTTGGATACTAGCATGGAAGCTGTTATTATAAGAAAACTCTATGAGTGGCAAATGATCATCCCAGCTACCTTTGAAATCAAGAACACAAGCACGCAAGATGTCCTGAAGCGCCTGAATAGTCCGCTCTACTTGCCCGTCGGTCTGAGGGTGGAAAGCTGTACTAAGATTTACCTGCGTACCCAAATCGTGCTAAAATTTCATCAAAAAGTTGGCCGTGAGCTAAGCCCCCGATCCGAAATGGTTGAGACTGGAGTGCCATGCAACCCGACTATTTCTTTGATATACAATTGAGCATATTGTTCTGCTGTGTCGGTAGATTTGACTGGCAAGAAGTGCGCTGATTTCGTGAGTCGATCCATGAATACCCAAATTGAGTCAAACTTGCGCGGAGTGCGCGACAATCCCACCACAAAATCCATGTTGATCATTTCCCATTTCCACTTCGGAATTTCTATATTTTGAGCCAATCCACCGGGCCTTTGATGTTTGGCTTTCACTTGCTAATAGTTCGAACATTTAGCCACAAAGTCCGCCACATCCCTATTCACGTTGTTCCACCAATAAACATCCTTGAGATCATGATACATTTTTGTAGAACCTGGGTGCACAAAATACCTGGAAGTGTGAGCTTCTCCCATGATCCTTTCCCAAAGACCGTCAATATCAGGAATACATAGGCGACCTTGGTACCGCAGGGTACCATCATCCATGCCGAAGGAAGAAGCTATGGTCTTATGCTTATGAATCCCCTCTTTCAGTTGCGCTAACAATGGATTGCTGAATTGCTTCTCTTTCACCTCCGCCACAAGCGATGATTCAACCCTACTCTGCACAATTACTCCTCCTTCATTAGAGTCCGAAAGGCGAACTCCCAAACTAGCCAACTGGTGAACCTCCCGGGCCAACAGCCTTTGATATGCCTTAAAATGAGCCAAACCTCCCGTGGATTTCCGGCTAAGAGTATCCGCCACAACATTGGCCTTCCCTGGGGTGATACAGAATATCGATATCATAGTCCTTGAGTAACTCTAGCCACCTTCTCTATCTCAGATTCAAATCCTTTTGTGTGAAGATACATTGAAGGCTCTTGTGGTTTGTACGTACATCCACATGGACCCCATGCAAATAATGTCGCCAAATCTTTAGTATGAACACCACTGCCGCAATCTCTAAGTCGTGGGTTGGATAGTTCTTTTCATGATTCTTGAGTTGTCTAGAAGCGTAGGCTTTAACCTTGCTGTGTTGCATCAGCACACACCCAAGCCCGATCCTTGAAGCATCGTAACACACCATAGATCCCTTTGTACCTTCTGGCAGGGTTAATATAGATGCTGTAGTCAATCTTGATTTCAATTCCTGGAAGCTCCTTTCACAAGCATCAAACCCCTGGAACTTAACTGCTTTCTGCGTCAACTTAGTCAATAGAGAGGCAAGAGTATAAAATCCTTCCACAAATCTTCTGTAGTACCCGGCAAAACCGAACAAATTGTGAATCTCTGTTAGAGTGGTAGGTCTAGGCAAATTCTTCACTACTGCAATCTTTTGAGGATCAACCATAATTCCTTCCCTGGAGACGACATGACCCAAGAACGCGATGGATTCAAGCCAAAATTCACATTTCGAAAATATAGCATACAATCGGTGCTGCTAAAGGGTCTGCAGAACTGCCCTGAGAAGGTTAGCATGGTCATCCCGACTTCGGGAATACACAAAAATATTGTCGATGAACACTATCATAAAGGAGTCTAGAAAAGGCTTGAAGACTCAATTCATAAGATCAATGAAAGCTGCCGGGGCATCTGTAAGCCAAAAATATATCACCAGAAATTCAAAGTGCCCATACCGAGTCCTGAAAGATGTTTTTGGAATATCCTACTCCCTTATCTTTAATTGATGATACCCGGACCGCAAGTAAATTTTTGAGAAACAGTAGCACCTTGAAATTGATCAAACAAATCATCTATCCTTCAAAGAGGGTATTTGTTTTTTATTGTAAATTTGTTAAGTTGCCGGTAGTCAATACACATCCGTAGCGATCCATCTTTCTTCTTTAAAAAAAAAACCAGTGTGCCCCATGGTGACACACTTGGCCTGATGAAACCCTTCTCTAGCAAATCCTTCAATTGTTCCTTTAGCTCTTTCAATTCTGCCAATGCCATTCTGTAAGGTGGAATTTGTTTACCTTGAAAATGGTAATAACAATTAAATTTGTTGATGGGACTCTAAAAAAATGTGATCTATTTTTATACGAGTTGTAAAGCAGTTGATGCTATGTGTTTGATGTTTAAGGATGAGATGCGAGCTAAAATGGAGTTATAATCGAGCCGAGAGGTTAGCCGTTTAGGGCCTCGAGCTAGTCGATTTGGGGCCTCGAGGTTGATTCCCGAGCTCGGGCTCGAGCTATTAGGGGCAGTCAGGGAAGGGCTAACAGTCGTGATATCATTAAAGGAGGCTCTTTATGGCCAATGATAAGCCATAAATGAAGAACAAGTATGAAGATAATAAAAAAGAGCAGCAATATCGGGAGAGTGTGTTAGAGAGAAAAGAGAGGGAGAGAGTTATCATATATTTCGTGTAGAATAGTTGTAGCAACATCAGTCCTCTCCAAAATAGTAAAAATCCCCTTTATATAGAGGGGGAAACCTTATATGGTACGACATACATTAATTGTAAAGATATGGAGATGGGACAGCTAGATGCGATATGAGGCGTACCGAAGATCGTACCGTCCTCGTTGAGTACGCGTTTCGCTTTTTAACTTCTAAGGTGAACTCTTCGCCTATCCCAGCTGCATAAAAAGACGGAGGCCCTGGAATGTTTTAGGGGTGTGGTTGACCGAGTCAGGAATGATTGTAGCGAGCTGAGAGCTCGGGCGCAAGTTCAAGCTTCAGAGGAGAAAGATGTCTTGGCCAAAGTTCCTGCCTTCGAGGTCCAACTCCGCTTAGCTTGTGACAACGCTTCGGTTCAAGCGGATATGATCATGAAGCTTGAATCCAAACTTTTGAAGGTTAGGGCTGAGATCGTTGATGCTCGGACTAAAGAGGTACTAAACCGTACTAAGGTCGATCAGGAGATGGCAATTTATTTGAAGGACGCTACCGATGCCCAAGCCGAGGTTAAGAGGGTCCTCGTTCGTGGAGAGAGGATCAAAGAATATGCTCGTTGTAAGTCTCGGAGAAATGTTCTCGAGGAGATCACTGCCAGGGGTTTTGTTCTCTCGGAAGAGTTGGCGCGAGCGAGGGCGAACGAGCATGATGCTCGGTTACTCCTGTCCAACGCCGAGGGGAGTGAAGATGAGGCCGATAGGTCGTAGTTCTCGGGGGAGGGGCGTAGACCTCACCGTTCCGTATGTAGTATCTTTAGAGTATTTTTGTAGACGGAGAATGTATTTTTTCGCGTATGTATATGAAAGAAAAAACCCTTGGCGGCTTTAGTTCTTCTGTACCCCTTTCTGTCCCTCATTTGGCCAGGTGAACTGGTCTCAGAGTCGGTGAAAATCCTTAAATTCGTCATATGGCCCTAGGGCTCATTAGGCTGGCCCGAGAGCTCTTGCGCGCTCAGTGGATGCAACCTCTAGTTCGAGCAGGCGTCTGAGCACTTATGCTTTCCCTCAATTGTTTCTGGTAAAGTCTCCGAGTCGGGTTTCGACCCGAGCTCATATGGCCCTTAAGCTTTTTATGTTTGCATGGGTTGGCAATCTTTGATGTAAGCTGGCGACAATGGCTCTTACGCTTTGCCCTTAGACATGTGTAGTTAACTATTTTGGGTTCAGTCTCTGAGTCGGGTTTCAACTCGAGCTCAATCGACCCTCAAGTTTTACGTTTGTGTGGCCTGGCCACAATGGCTGTTACGCCTTTGATCTAAGCGATCTTTTATGTATGCTGGCGACAATAGCTCTTACACTTTGGGCCGATGCGGCCTTTTATGTATGCTAGCGACAATGGCTCTTACGCTTTAGCCTTAGGCATATGTAGGATTTATTTTCCTCTTGTTAAGGACTTTTGCAATGATTTTACCTGACCCGTCGTCGTTTCAGGAAGAACCTCGATTTCAAGTCGTTTGTGGCGATGTTCGAGAACCTCGGAAGGTTTGGCTCGTAGGCTGAGTAGCTCGAAGCCTTGTGATTTGGAGCTGACATGGTCAAAACTGTTTAGCCTCTCGAGGGTAGCGTGTTTAACCAGTTCTTTTCGAAGTAGATTCGAAGTAATGGCCTATGATTTTGTAGCAACGGTCGGGCATCCCCGAGTCGCGTTAGTTTGGCTGGTACAGCCGTATGATCATAGTCATTTGTGTTTGGCCAGAGCCATTTTTGGTCCCGAGTGTAGTAGTTTAGGTGTCTATATTGCGGGTATGCCTTTTCAAGAATCTTACAAATGCGATATATAGCCTAAACTTCGGGATTTTATGTCTGTAGTAAGGTCTTACAAAAATTTTATGCCTTTGAGGTCTTACAGTTTGTTGATACTTGCTACAAGTATGATTCATGCCTTGCTTGAGGTCTTATAGTTTGTTGTTGCCATATGTAGGCCTTACGAGACCGAGTCTACCTGCTCGGGGTCTTATGGCCTCGGGTTTTTTACTGAATGGCTATTGGCAATAGTCTCCCAGTCATCAGGTTCATTTTGACTAGAGAGCCGTTACTCGTGAGCATAGACTTGCCTCATTAAGGGCTTACAACTTTGGAGATTCCGACCCTGAGGTCGTGTGTTTTTTGAGTTTTTAGGTGCCAGTCTCCGATTATTCAGGATGCTTTCTTTTTTTGAGATATTTCATGATTTATGTGCTGCCTCGTTGAGGGCTTACTAGTTTGGAGTTTCGACCTTGAGGTCATGCGGGTGCGGAATTATCAACGTCAGTCTTCGAGTATTCGGGACGTTTTTTTATGAAGGAATTGTTCTAGCAAAAACACTGGGTTTTCTTTGGAGCATGAGACATGTTGGCAAAAAGCATTCCTTGATTATTTGGCACTAGTACATGTGATTCCGCCATCGGGGGCTCGGCTGTGCGGACACGGTTCATTTGACCGTTTGGTCCGGTACAACATTTTCCCATTGGGACCTTATTTTGCATTTCTTGGCTTTTCTGAGCAGATGATCTTCCGAGAGGATGTCCTTCGACGCTTATGATTGATAGAAAAAGAAGCCTTGAAGACTTGTTGGATTCCCCTTAGGTAGCATATAGGTGTTGCCTCGTTAAAAACCTTGCCGGCAAAAACCTCTTTGGGACAAAAGCTCGGTCGAAGGAAAAGAGTGCAACGGATGCTTTTAAAACCTTAAGGTATTCGGGCTGGGTTAGCTCTTCTGATTGCTTTGATCGGATGCCTACATAATGGCTTAGTATAAAGAATAAAATGAAAAGGGAGATAGTTATACCTTATCGTGGGATGCGCTGGCGACGTTCTGAGGTCTTGTATGCCCCCGTTGTTTGTAATGAGGGCACGGTACGGTCCTCCTCCATGTCTAATCGGGCTTAGCCGAAGACGTAGTTCGATTATCCATTGGCTCTTTTGAGAGTGGAGATATTGGTGCCGGTGCCACGCCATGCACCGCGAACATTTCCCTTGCCACGTGTTATTCCCCGTAGATGGTTTTAATCCCATCTTTTGTTGGGAATTTTATCATCTGGTGGAGGGTGGACGGTACTGCTCTTATGCAGTGTATCCACGGTCGTCTGAACAAGGCGTTGTACCTCATGTCTCCTTCGATTACATGGAATTTGACATTTTGTGTTGTGCCGGCCACGCTAACCGGGAGAGTGATCTCTCCTTTCGCTATTTCGCTTGCCATGCGGAATTTGTTTAGGACTCGAGAGCAGCCACAATTTGGTCTAGCAGTCCGAGCTGCTCTATTACCTTCGACCTGATAATGTTGGTCGAGCTACCTGGATCCACGAGTACACGTTTTATTTAAAATGTAATTACGAGGAAAGGGATTACCAGCGCATCGTTATGAGGTTGGGACAAAGTATCGGAGTCCTCCTCTCTGAATATGAGGGCATCTTCGGGTACGTATCCCCAGGTTCACTTTTCTCTGGTGATGGATATTTTTTTCTTTCTCATCACGGGTTCTTGGGGAGTGTCGACGCCCCCTAATATCATGTGGATAACATGTCGTGGCTTATTTTCTTCGTTCTTCTTGGCCGCCTCTCTTTCTCGGAACTGATTTTTGGCTTGGTCACTCATGAATTCTCTGAGATGACCTTTATTGAGTAACCTGGCTACTTCCTCTCGTAGCTGATGATAATCCTTGATTCTGTGGCCATGCATGTTATGAAATTCGCTGACCAAGTTATGATTCATTTGGGAAGGATCCGATTGTACAGGCCTGGGCCATCTTGTATCCATGATATTGCCGATGGAGAACACGATGTCCGAAACATCAACGTTAAAGTTGTATTCTGATACGTGGTGCCTCCATTTGCCCCGTGTTTCCGTCGAATCCAGCTCTGTTAATGAGTCCCCGAGGATTCTGTCCTCGATTTATCAGTTGGTCGTTGCGAGGTGAGTTACGTCTTGGGGCGTTTCTCCTGTCTTCGATGTATGGCTGATACCTTTCTTTACTTGGCTTCGATTCCTTTGTTAAGAGCATATTCAGGTATGCTGAGCCCGAAGGGGCTCCTAATTGATCATCTTCGACCCTGATCTTTGACTGGTATCGGTTATGGACGTCCGACCAGGTTACGGCAGGATACTTGATCAGATCCTCTTTCAACTACCTTGAGGCCACTAAACTCCGCTCGTTCAGGCCTTGAGTGAAGGCGTGTACAGCCTAGTCGTCAGAGACCGGGGGTAGTTCCACTCGTTCCGTTTGAAAGCGAGATACGAACTCTTGCAGCATTTCGTTCTCCCTTTGCCTGATCTTTAATACGTCAGACTTCCTCGTTGCTACTTTGAAGGCACCGGCGTGTGCCTTTATGAAGGATTTTGCCAGCATGGCAAATGAGTATATGGAGATGGAGCTAGATTATGGTACCGCATCATGGCCCCCTTTGAGAGTGTTTCCCCGAACTTCTTCTGCAAGACGGACTCGATCTCGTTGTCTTTTATGTCGTTGCCCTTCACTGCGCATGTGTAGGCGGTAACGTGCTCGTTGGCATCTGAGGTCCCGTTGTATTTCGGGAGTTCCGGCATTTTGAATTTCTTTGGAATGGGTTTCGGAGCCGCTTCCTCTGGGAACGGCCACTGCACGAACTTCTCGAGTCTACGCCTTTCAGGATCAGGGGCGCACCCGGGATTTGGTCGACCCTGGAGCTGTAAGTTTCGACCTTCTTGTCATTGGCTGCTATCATTTTCTTGCCCTACTCGATCCTTCTGGTAAGATCCTCGAGCATTTTTACGATAACAGGGTCGGCTATCGAACTATTATTGCTCAATCTCTCCGGTACCTGTTCGGCCGGGGGAGTTGTTCCCGGTGCTATGGTGCTGGGAGTTTTTGGGTGGCTTTGCAGCTGAGCGATAGCCGGCTATTGTGCTTGCAACATTTCAAAAATAACATGAAGGCTAACTTCCTGTTCTTCTCGAGCTGGGGTTTTTTGGGCTTCCTGTTGGTCGCCTTGTTGCATGCTCCTATCAGTGCGTGAGGTTTCATCGATCTGTTGTGCGTCGCGTGAGCCCGCGTCCGCTGGAGTCGGTCCAAGCGCGTTCTTGGGGTTCTGTGGTGGCGCACTAACAATCGGAACAGCCACACTATTTTTTTCGGTATTTTTGAGGTCGTCGTTTTCTATTCTGTTCACTGAGCCAGACATTTTGACCTGAAATCGAAGATCTTGGACAAGAAAAAGTGCAAAAGATAACTTGCGTTGTGTAATGGAACTAGCATGAAAATAATAACTATTATTTTTAGCCCCACAGTAGGCGCCAAACTGTTTACGTGAAAATGGTAATAACAATTAAATTTGTTGATGGGACTCTAAAAATATGAGATCTATTTTTATGCTAGTTGTAAAGCAGATGATGCTATGTGTGTGAAGTTTAAGGACGAGATGCGAGCTAAAATGGAGTTATAATCGAGCCGATAGGTTAGCCATTCAGGGCCTCGAGCTAGTCGATTTGGGGCCTTAAGGTCGATTCCCGAGTTCGGGCTCGAGCTATTAGGGGCAGTCGGGGAAGGGCTGACAGTCGTGATATAATTAAAGGCGGCTCTTTATGGCCAATGATAAGCAATGAATGAAGAACATGTATGAAGATAATAAATAAGAGCGACAATATCGGGAGAGTGTGTTAGAGAGAAAAGAGAAAGAGAGTTATCATATATTTAGTGTAGAATAGTTGTAGCAATATCAGTCCTCTCCAAAATAGTAAAAATCCCCTTAAAATAGAGGGGGAACCTTATATGGTACGAGATACATTAATTGTAAAGATATGGAGATGGGACAGCTAGATGCGACACCCTGATTTGGGTTCATGGTAGGCCGGCTAGACCTTCTCAGACTTAGCCGCGTTTCTAGGGAACTCCCATTTTTACTCTAGCCTCGACCGATATTCTCTTCAGTCCTGGTGTCGATGAGCTCCGAGGAAGGAGGCTCGAGCGCATCTCTGCAGCCTCGAGGCTTCGAGGTAATCTTCCGAAATGCCTTAATGACGGGAAATCGGACCCTCCGATTCTGCCGTATACCAAATTGATATAGGGTGCATGCGTGGCATCACATCGATCCCAAAATCAAAATCCCTGTCCTTTGGGATCCCAGGGAGCTCGTCTGGAAAGACATCCGGAAATTCATTCACAACTAGCACGGACTCAAGGCTAGGTTCCTCGACATCGGTGTTTGTAACCCGGACTAAATGGTAGATACACCCCTTCTTGATCATCCTTGAGGCCATAAGGTACGAAATAAACCGACCTTTTGGCACTACATTATCTCCCTTCCATTCCACAGCGGGCTCATTGGGAAATTCAAGCCTCATAGTTCTAGTTCGACAATCAAGCTTGGCAAAACATGAATAAAGCCAATACATCCCCATTATAACGTCAAAATCGACCATCCCCAATTCAATATGATCGGCCATGGTATCCCTACCACACACCATAACGACACAACCTCTATAAACTCGAGCAGCCGTAATAGACTCGCTAACCGGAGTAGACACCGAGAATGGCTCATGAAGCTGATCCGGTTCTATCCCAAATTCCATAGCAACAAAAGGGGTAACATAGGACAAGGTGGAACGGGGGTTAATAAGTGCATACACATCATGGAATTGGACAGTCATAATACCTGTAACATCATCTGGAGGTGCCTCTGCGGTCTGGCGACCACTCATAGCATAGAACCGGCTGGGTCTTCCTGAACTCTACGCACCACCCCTAGCTGCACCACGCCCCGCAGGTGCTGGAGTAACTCGAGCTGGAGAGGGTGCTGAAGATGTAGCAGCTGCTGGACTGGATGGTTGTGTTGTGCCCCTACCCGCTCCCTGGTGGGATACATGACAATGTCTCTGAATGTGGCCCCTCATCTCACATCCATAGCATACGAGTAACTCCAGGTAGCAAACCCCTGTGTGCACCTTCCTGCTACTGCTCGGATCTCTGCTACTGCTCGGATCTCCCTCCTGACCGACCCTGCTGGTGGGGTCCCCTGCTACCTTGACTGGGAGTGAAACAACTCCATCGCTGCTGCTGGATGAGCCCTTATGGCGGTGCACTGGCTGAAGACTATGCTACAGACTGGGACGACCCTGATGATCCTCCCCGGAAACCTGATTTTCCCCCACCTAGCGACTCTCCCATGTTGCCCGTAGACCGGACCTTGTTGTTACTCTCTCTCTCCATCATGTTCTTCAAATTACGGTTCTCTGTGGCCTGAGAAAATGCCACCATCTTCCCATAATTCATGTCAAAATTCAAGGCAGGTGTAGAAGCCTCGTTAATAGTCAAAGGATTAGGGCCTAAACAAACCGGCGCACCCTGGCCTCCATTGTGGGCAACATGTGAATAGCATACTTGGACAGGCGGGCAAACTCCATGTGGTACTCCCACACACTTCTGCTACCTTGCTTCAGATTCTCAAACTCTGTTGCGCGGGCAAGCTCCATGAGGAACACCTTTCACATATATTCTCACAACACCAATTCATTTGAAATAACAAGTACTACATCAACCAATAACAAGTACTACATGGGCACCATGGGAGCTCAATTTCTAAGAAGAGGGGGATTTAGCCATACATACCTCAATAGAGCTTTACTTAAATTCTTACAAAATTCAGGAACTCTTAGCAACTTCGATCTATTTTATGAGAATTACAATTTGAACCAAAAATTAAAGACATGATTAAGATTATAGCTTATTTGAGTATATTATCAAGCACTAAGTGTGCATTATGATTTTAGGACTCTTTTGTGAGAGATTTTTATCATCTTACACCCCAATTGTTGTCTTTTTAACTCACAATCTCCCCATACCCTATTATCACTCAGGCATGCAATATAATCAATCCTTATACCCATGAACCCACTTGCTAATCACTTATTTTAATAGAAATTTAGAAATCATAGATTAGGGCACGAGTTCTTACCTCTTAGGATGAAGGCCTAGTAGTTTTACGTGATAACCTTCAAAGATTTGGGCAAGGATTGTAGTGACTTGGTGAGAGTTAGTTTCTCCCTCTAGAACTCCCTCTCTCACTGTAATTGCAGTAAAATAGCATAAAAGGGGTCTAATGGGGTATTTTTAATGGAATGGGGTCGGGTTTTAAAAGTTGGAAAATAGGAGCCCCGACACAATCTGCAATCGCATATGCAACCGCATAATTAACATGCGGCCCGCAAAAGCGGCTGAAAATGGCCCCCAAAACTTGAAAAAACTGCCCAGGTATGCGACAAGAATGCGGTCCACATACCTGTTCTGCGGGCGCATAATGCACCGCAGAACTGCCCCTCGCAAAATTCCAAGGAGATTATGCGATGACTATGCGGCCCGCATATTTATTATGCGATCGCATAATTGGCTGCATAGTTGACTTCAAAACTAACCAGCATACTATTTCACTATGCGGCGACTATGCGGTCCTCATAGCTATTATGCGATCGCACAATGGCCCGCAGAAACGAGATATTCTGAAAAACATTATTCCTTATCTTTTTAATGCACAGGTCAATCCAAAAGGTCCGAACCGCGGCGAGCTCGCGAGCCGCGGAGAATTTTACGAATTTCTAACGCATATTCCTAACTTGGCACTACGAGATTTTGGGTTTTTGAGCAAAAATTTTCATGAGGCCTTATAGTTGCATCCGTTGGGATTATGGAAAACCCGGTGGACTTTTGGACGGGGCTTGTATTAAAGGGTTATTATGTGGACAACATATTAACCCAGCTAGGTTTGACCGCGATGCATGTACAATTAATCAGAGTGAGGTTTCTATAGAGGTCTAGATTGGGACCCTCAAGCGGACAACTTGAGGGGGAAAGGCACGGAACCGTCGAACGCATAGCTGATCGACTAGTTTTACCGTGAATACACCTTTCCGAATTTAAAAGAGTGATATATAGGAAGAGCGCAAACACTCATCAAGTATAGGATTAATTACGCACGAGTGGAATATGATGTTGAGCATGATTTATGCAACAATTAATAGCATGTTTTCAAGTATTTGCACGTTTAAAAATGATAAATGCGATATTTAAATAATTGAAAGATAGTTGCAAAAAGAAACCAAGGAGACAAGTCAATTTCAGAAAATGAAGGAAATCATAAATACTTGAGAAATAAGCAATTAAATCAATGTAAAGGGGAAAGAGAAAGGGTGCACATGTATTAACAGAAAAAGCATGCTTAAGACTAATTCACAAAACAAGTTTGTTATGGTAAGAGCCTAAAATATCCCCAGCAGAGTCGCCATGCTTTCATGCCCCCTTTTTCCTCGCGGAGTCCGGGTTTCGACATTCTGGGACAACTCCTTTTCCTTTTGGGAATTGGGTATGGAATTTGAAGAGTCGCCACCTAACGAATTTAAGGTGCGTTAGGGAACCTAAAGCAAATAACTCATAAACCGGTTTGCATTACCAAAGATTGGGTAAGGGCTCGAAATAACCTTGAGGGTGTTAGGCACCCCTCAAGGTGCACAAATGTGGGTCCCGGCCAAACTCATTTTTTTTTTGTGAATCAGTCATTAAAGAAACAAACCACATAAATACTTAAAGTTTATTCAAACGGGAATAGAAGGGGGTCCTAGGTTTGTTAGCCTATAGGATCACATCTGTACAATGCTTGGTAATCGTCCCCACATTGGAGTGCTACACATAGCATTAGCACACATGTCATCATATCCTTTACTACCCAATTACCCTCCCCTGGGTCATAGCCTAGAGCGTTCTAGCAACCTTAAGATGTATCCTACGCGTGCACTACCCGTCCCTTTACTTATATAGTCCAAGAGGTATTTACGACTTCTAGTTAGGGTAGATCTAGACTCTCCTACAGTAACTAAAAGGAGAAAATTCTAGGCGACAAACAAAACACTTAGGACTGGACCAAGGATAGAACAATTTAAAGGCTCACATTTTACTCGCAAATAGAGCAAGCAAGTGCACGTCTCAAGCAACAGTGTTTCAGATACTTTTAAAGGAGTTCTAATAACAGGATATCTATGTGAGCACAAATCATAACATATGCAACATTGGGTTAATGCGAGGCGATAAAGACCTAATCAGCCTGATTTTAAGACCTGTCGAATCTGGGCACTTCACAAATAACGAAAGTGTTGTTTTATAGTTTGCAGGAATTTAATCGCCCTACTGGCTTCCCTAGGCGTGTAATAGTGATGTTGTTTACCGTGAAAATAGTAACAACAATTAAATTTGTTTATGGGACTCTAAAAATACGTGATCTATTTTTATGCCGGTTGTTAAACACTTGATGCTATGTATGTGAGACTTAGAAGCTAAATAGGAGTTAAAGATAAGGTGATAATCAAACCGAGAGGCTAACAATCGGGGCCTCAAACTTGTCGATTCGGGGGCCTTGAGGTCGATTCCGTGGCTCGATAGTGAGCTACCGGGAGTGATTGAAGTATGACTAACAGTTATGATAAAATCAAAGAAAGCTCTTTATGGCCAATGATAAGCAATAAATAATGAAAAATGACGAAGATAATAAGTAGGAGAAATAATATCAAGAGTGTATGTTAGAAAGCAAAGATAATGTTCTTGTATATTCGTCTGGAGTAATTGAAGCAACAGAACCTTACAAAATGACAAGGACTCCCTTTATATAGGAGGGAAATCCCCACATACTACAAAATACATTAATTACATAGATATGGGGATGGGACGGTTGAGTAACACCCTGATTTGGGTTCAGAGTAGCCCACTAGACTGTGTCAGTCATAGCCGTATGCCTTGGGAACTCCCCATATCCCCTATTGTCGTGATCATTACTGCCTTGGGGTCGAGCGTTGTCGACCCTCGAGGAAAGATACTCGGCCGCGGCCTCGAGCCTTCGAGGTGATCTTCCGAGTTCCTTAGTGACGAGAAATTTGACTCTCCGATTTCACCGTATACAGATAGTCCCCGCATTTCGTAGAGAGGAGCGATAAGAAATGATTTTGACATCCAACTCTTCGAACATGCCATGATGAAGTCACGTTGGAGATATCATACTTGTGACATAAGACTTCTCGATAACAAGGACATTTCATAGACTTGTCTTTTCAGCGTCATTCAATGTGCTGCCGATTCCTATTCTTCAAACCGACAGTATCGTCGTCGATCCATGTTCCAATAACGCATTGATTGCGCCTGCCAATTTGTCTTTCAAAGGCATTGATGGCGTTGTTCACCATACTATCACCCCCATAAATGGGTCCTTCCGGTACTATCTTTTTATCCAAGTGCTTTCCGACATCTTTCCATCCTTCTGTTCTCGCCATCCTTACCCATTGTCGTTCATCATGTTTGTGGCTCATGGCCTCAAGATTATATGGCGGCATTTCTATCCGTCATGCCATGGCCTATCTTCTAGATTTTCTTTTTACGAGCGAGATTACACGGTTTCGTTATTATTGTTGTTGTTGTTGTTGTTGGCTCGGGATGATGAAGTAGGGGGCCGATTTCTTCCGATTCAGGGGGACGTTCCGACCCTTACACCGCTGTTTGGGAGAGCATTCGGACTATACACCGCTGCTCACTCTCCTATCCTGGGCTGGTGTGGCACTTCATCCCCCGAGTTTCCCAAGGGATAAAATGGCACGACCGGCCGTTGAACTTGCACGGCACTATGTACCAGAAGGGGGACTTGGATCGGCTGTACAAGTAGGGTAGGTGTCCGAATCTTCAACCTTTGTCTTCGGCGGGCTATGTCTCTTTTTTCTTGCTTCTTTCGCCTCACTTTCATCTTCTTCCTCTCCTCATTTTCCTCTTTTTCATCTACGCCCTCGGAGATATACTTTGGAGGACTGAGCTGAGGTCCCAGAGGAGGTGGCCGTCAAAGACCTTGCTGCCGAGGGTGCATGCCTAAGGAGATGACGCTCGAAGATGTGGCTGCCGAGGAAACACCTTTGAGAGTAGGCTAGGCTCTAGGCTTTTACTATACGTGTGCCTTTTTGCTTTTTGGTTTCTGTGTAAGGTCCCTTTGTGGGCTTTTATAATCATATGTAAGGACCCCTTCGCGGGCTTTTGTAATCAAGTGTTCATGAATACAAAGATGTTTCCCCAATTTTGTCTCTGGTGTATGATATGTTTCCTTTTATTTGTGCTTATGGAGACTCCGAATGCATGACTCTACCGACCGGTATTGATATCTAGCCCAGGTGGATGTATATTTCTCTGACCTTTGATTGATCAATCTGGTTCTCCGTGGAACCCCTTGCTTTCCATAGACCGAGCCTGGATTGGGCTGATAAACTCGGGTCGCCGGGACCCTTACTTTGGGTTAAATGGAAGTAACGCCTAGAGCCCTGTGACCGGGATTTATCATTTAGACCTCGCAGTATTCTTCGGGGGGAAAGTTGCTCGGAGGTTCGAGGACAGGGGCTGCCTTTAATCTTAAGGCGTTGCAGGTAGATCCTGAACGAGGTTTTACCCGAATTTAGGTGGTACCCCGTGATCAAGCCCATACGCGCGGAGCCTAAATGCTTATTTCCTTGGAGGCTAACTTCCTTCTGATGGAGGTCCTCGAGGTCGGGTACCACCTCAGGACTGGCGATGATTACGATGCCTCTCGGAGCCTAGCTTTCCTTCGATGGAGGTCCTCAAGGTCGGGTACCACCTCGAGACTAGCGACGATTACGTTGGCCTCTTAGAGCCTAACTTCCCTTTGATGGAGGTCCTCGAGGTCGGGTACCATCTCGGGATTTGTAAAGATGTCATTGGCTTCCTGGAGCCCAACTTTCCTTTGATGGAGGTCCTCGAGGTCGGGTACCACCTCGGGACTGGCGTTGTTGTTGGCTCCTTAGAGCCTAACTTCTTTTGATGGAGGTCCTAGAGGTCGGGTACTGCCTTGGGACTCGCTGTGGTACGAGGATCTTTGTTGTCGAGACATTACATGGCATCGCCTAATGTACGATATGGCTGCAAAGCTATCGAGACGATTACGACATTGTATCTTCCCGAAGCAATATCAGTCAACATTTTTTGATTGACTCTTTGAGGTAGGCGGACCGTCGCTGTTTTTTCCATATATATATATATNATATATATATATATATATATATATATATATATATATATATATATATATATATATATATATATATATATAGGGTTGTTTTCGCTCTTTTGGAGATCTTACCCTGCAAAGTAGTTACCTTTCGTTTCCTACATTAAGCCTTTCATCATTTCACTATCAACCTACTCGCACTGACTCCTTGCTTAGTTCTCTGAGTTTGCCGTCGCCATGACTATTACATCGAGGTCTGTCGGGCAGAGAGGGGAGAGCTCCGCCTCCAGTATTCGGGACCAACGAGAGCACACCCTGAAGATTACTTCTTTGATAGGAGAAGAGCATCTTGGGTTAGTGAGGAAAGACTGCCGCTGGGGGGAGAAAGTAGTGTTACAGATGCTTTCCCCGGATGAGGGCATTACGGATCGCGCCGACGGATTCTTGAATGTGTACACGTATCATTTCACACTAGGCCGCTTTGATAGGATTGTGCTAGACTGTTGTTTAAAGTATCGAGTTACTTCGGCACAGATCCACCCGTCATTTTGCCGAATAGTGTTGATGATGAGGTTTCTTGTGGAGAAGGCGGGTCTTGAATTCACGCTCAGTCATCTTATTAGGCTGTATCGGCCCTTTCACCATCGAGGTGTTCTAACCTTGCGATGTCGGTCGATCATGCCCTCTATTATCGACGATGAGGAAGAAGGAGATCGGGAATAGATGAGTGGATTCGTCCTAGTTTGGACCGCTGACGTTATTCTAGTGGAGTTTATGTCGTTCCGTGAGGAATGGAATTATGCACGTAAGTGGTACATTCCGTGCCTTCTTAGGTTCGTTTATGGTGAAAGCTGGTTTCGTAACCATGCCTTCTTTTCTTTTTCAACAGCGGTTTCATGGGCAACGTTCCAGATTTCCCAGGTTGGGTCCAAAAGTTGGCGACCCATTCGACTCGTGATGAGCACAAGTGGCGAGCTTTGTCCCGGGGCAGACGGGAAGCAAAACATCACGGTGTGTGTTGTGCTATTTTTTCCTTTACCTTCCTTCATTTGGGGAGGCATTTTCCCTTTCCGCGTGTTAATCCTGTTATTGTAGGTATCGAAGAGCCCTCCGAAGTGAGGTCGCGCTCCTTTGGAGAGGGGGAAGGGCTGGTAGATTCCGGTCTAAAGAGCGATAACAATAAGCGAGAAATGCCTTTGCATGGCGACATTGTTGAAAGTGAGGCGAACCTGGACCGGTGGGGCGTAGTGGAAGTGTCGACTGAGCCGACTGCGCCCGTGGTATCTTGTTTTGGAGAGGCAGTTTCTCCTCCGCTGCCGTCCTCCTTTTCCACCCGAAATACTTCGAGGGGTGCTCAAAACCCGGGGTCATATGCGTCGAGCGTCCGTGCCTCGACTAGGTCAACTTATTTGGAGCTGGGGAGGCCTGGCTAGCAGATGTGCGCTCGACCTTCGAGGAAGTCCAGCGGCTTCACTATGCGGTGAGTTTTGGCACAAGTTTTTTGAGTTTCGTGCCCTCCCTATCCTATCGTGTTTTCTTTTTGCAGGATTTTGATAAGCTTAAGTCTGAGCTACTTCATTGGGAGGCCAGGCTTCGGAAAGCTTTGGACGAAGAGAAATCGCTTAGGCGCCTTTGCGAAGAAAAGGAAAACGAGCTGGCAAGTTTACAGTATGAAGCGAGTCGGAGCTTCGATTATGAGAGCTATTTTAAGGAGCAGGTAGCTTTTGTTCCGACTGAGCGTGTGTTCTTTCTTCCAGCTCCTGAGGGTAGTGTTTTGTTTTTTTAAGTTGCAGAAAAAGGCGGAGGACTTGGAGCGCCTTCGGCATGAAACTGATCGAACCAAGAGGGAGTATGATGAGTTGAAGGCTCGGTCGGTCACTCAGACTTTAGCGGAGGAGGATGCTCTGGGCAAAGTCTCTGCCCTTGATGCCCGGGCTAAAGCTGGGATGAGCCGAACTAAGGCTGACTAAGAGATGGCGATCTATTTGAAGGATGCTGCCGATGCTCAAGCTGAGCTGCGAAAGGCCCTCGATCGTGAAGGCAGGATCAAGGAATATGCTCTTTGCCAGTCACGAAGAAAGACTCTTGAGGAGATCCGTGCTAGCGGTTTTGTCCTGTCAGAAGAGTTGGCGCGAGCGAGGGCGGACAAGCGTGATGCTCGGTTTGTTCTGTCTGACACCGAAGGAAGCGAAGATGAGGCCGGCAAGCCGTATTCCCCAGGGGGTGCATATATTTTTCCATCCATATGTAGCATTTTCAAAACATGTTTGTAGATGGAGATTGCGTTTTTTCGTATATGTAATGAAAACCTCGTGGCTTTATGTCACGCCCAAAAAACTGAGGGACATGACCGCCGCTCGATCGGGTAGCCCCAGTCAAGCGGACCTGGGTGCCTTTCCTATCCCACGTGTTACCCCGTGTTTTCATTACTCATTAATCAAAGGAAATAGCCATTTATAATTAAAATACCTTTTTACGAAATATACATAACAAACATGGTTACTTAGCGTGGATTACAACTTACATCGCCCAACATACAAAATACATATTACGTAAGTTCACAACCCACATTTTTTGTCTACGGAGCCTCTAAGGATACAAAAGGATGATACAATACTTGCCGGTAACAAGGCTCCGGCTATATCTTACACAAATACCAAAACAAGACTCCGGAATAAAAGCGGCATGAGCCACGCAGGGCCCCGAGAGGAAAGGGGCTCACCAATTCAGCTGATGGGAAGTGAAGGAGTGCTACGGTTGGTGGACTGGAGTACTTGCTATAGATCCACCTACAATCATAACACGAATGTAGCGCCCCCGGCAAAAGGGACGTCTGTACATTTGAATTGTACTGATATGTATGAACAAACTTTGGCCCAAGTAAACTCAAACAATACACAAGTAATGAGCAGGAATAGAATCAACAATCAAATACACATGAAAGGAACAATCAAGCCAAACAAGTTTCACAATCTTTTCTTTTTCCCCTTTCAACATTATCGCATCAATGATTTCACAACTTTCTCATATTTTCATTTCAATAGTGATTACGATCACTTTCCACCCTTATTACCTCGGTCACCCTTATCACCACAACCCACACCTTATTACTTCGTGTTGCGGCGCGCAACCCGATCCCACCGAACAATCACAAATCACACAACAACAACAACAATTCACAAAGAATTTCCATAACCATCAATGCCAATTCCATTATATACAACAGCTCACATACAATTTAAGCCACAATGATATTTGCCCACGACAAGTCACATATGATATTACCATAGTTGTTTTAATTTGCATCAGTTACGGTTTATTTCCATCATTTGTTACACAGCTCTTACCATATAAACACATTCACACACACACATTTGGTATGTTGCCATTTACTTGCACCATTATATCGGGAGATTAACGAAGAACACTCAAGGCATATCAGTCACAAGAATTCACAAATGATCCACATAGGTATCACCTACCAAATATTCGTACACCAAACAAAGTGACTTTACAAAGGTCAAAGTTAGCCATACCTACCTGGAGTCGAATTCCCTTTTTAACTTCTACTTTCAATTCACCAAACAGTCTAGCAACGCCAATCTAGTTCACAAGTTAACACATATATCTTAGAATTAAAATTCACAATTTCTACCCGAACCTATTTAGGTTATCAATCCTTCTTTTGCAAACCTTTACTTCTATCCAATTTCCCCTTACTAGATTTTAGGTTTTAAAAGACATGCATGTATGTTGTCAACCCTTATTTTCAAGAATCAATGCATGAGAATCCCCCTTTATGTTTAAACCTGGAAATCAATGAAGAAGGGTTGGGGATTTTACCTGCAAGAATGGAGATGAAGACAATTACTTGAAATTTCCCGGCCCGGGTTGCTTTGAAGAATCAAATCGATGAATGTAGACTTCCTCTCTCAAGAACTCTCCCTTCCGCTCTCTAGTTTGTTCAGAAAATACGTTAAAATGAGGGGTTGAGGTGTTTTATTGAAGAAGGGTTCGGGTTTAAAATTTAGAAAAATAGGAGCCCCGAGTCAGGTATGCGATTGCATTTGCGATCGCAAAGATGAAATGCGGTCCGCAGAATGGACCGCAAAAGTGCTCCAAAAATTTGATCCTACATTCTGAGTTTGCAACAGAAATGCAGTTCGCATACACGATATGCGATCGCATAATGCACCGCATAATTGCCCTTTACAAAATTCCATGATGATTGTGCGACGACTATGCGGTCCGCATATTAGTTATGCGATCGCATAATCGACCGCATTTTGACCTCATATTTGACTAACACACTGACTCACTTTGCGATTGAAATGCGGTCCGCATACTTGATTTGCGACCGCATTTTGGACCGCATAACAGCACTTCTCTGGAAAACTTGATGCTTTGATTTTTAAATGCTTTGATCAGTACAAGCTATCCGAAACTTGACACTACAAGCTACTAGGTTTTGGGCACAAATTTTCACGGGTCCTTACACTTTACTTCTTCTTTATTCCTTTCTACCTCGAATTTGGTCTAGTGAACCGGTCTTTTCAGTCGATAGGAATCCTTAGATTCGTGATATGGCCCTGAGGCTCATCCGGCTGGACCGCAGGCTTCTATGTACTCGGCCGATGTGAGCCTTCAGTTTAACCTAGCGTTTAAGCTCTTGTGCTTTTGTTTTTAGACATGTTTTGATCAACAGTTTTGGGTTTAGTCTCCTAGTCGGGTGTCGACTCGAGCTCATTCGACCCTCAAGTTTTTGATCTGTGTGGGTTGGCGATAATGGCTCTTATGCTTTGGGTTGATGCGACCTTTTAGTGTAAGCTTGCGTTTGAGCTCTAACGCTTTTGTTCTTGGGCATTTTTAGTTAACTGTTTTGGGTTCAGTCTCCGAGTCGGGTTTCGACTCGAGCTCATTCGACCCTCAAGTTTTCGTATTTTAAGCTGGCGATAGTGGCTCTTACGCTTTGGGTCGGTGCGACAGTTTATGTGGGCTGGCGACAATGGCTCTTACGCCTTGGGTCTATGCCACCGTTTATGTGGGCTGGCGATAATGGCTCTTACGCCTTGGGTCGATCGTCCTTTTGTCAAAGCTCTTTTGCCTATGTCGAGGATAGCCTGTTTAACCGGTTCTTTTCGAAGTAGATTCGAAGTAATTGAAGGCATGTGATTTTGTAGCGACGGCCGGGCATCGCCGAGTCGTGTTAGTTTAGCTAGTATAGCTTTATGATCGTAGTCATTTGTGCTTTGCCGGAGCGGTTTTTGATCCCGAGTGAAGTAGTTTGGGCGTCTATATCGAGGGTATGCCTTTTAGGGGTCCTACAAGTTCGATATATAGCCTAAACTTTGAGATTGGTCTTATGACATTAGCAAGGTCTTACAAAACATTCATGCCTTTGAGGTCTTACAGCTTTTAGATACTTGGTACAAGTATGGTTCATGCCTTGTTTGAGGTCTTACAGATGTTGTCACTTGGTACAAGTGTGGTTCATGCCTTGCTTGAGGTCTTACAGATACTGTTGCTGCCTTATGTAGGTCTTACGAGACCGAGTCTGCCCGCTCGGGGTCTTATGGATTCGGGTTATATTTTTTGTGAATGGTGATTGGCGACAGTCCCCGAGGTATCGAGGATCTTTTGGCTCGAGTGCCACTGTGATGGAGATGACGACTTGATGGCAGTCCTCGAGCTTATCGAGGATTTCTCGGCTCGGGAGCCATTACTTGCAAATTTGGCGTTGCCTCATTGAGGGCTTATGATTTTGGCCACTCCGACCCTGAGGTCATGTGATTTTTGAGATTTTGACCCCAGTCCCCGAGTGTTCGGGGCATTTTCGACGTTGGAGATGTTTTGTGATTTTCATGCTGCCTCGTTGAGGGCTTATGAGTTTGGAGTTTCAACCCTGAGAACTTTCAGGTGTTAAGTCGTCTATGCCAGTCCCCGAGTGTTCGGGACGTTTTTGACAGATGAGCTATTTTTGCAAAAAATACCGAGTTTCTCTTGAGGTTTGATATGCTTTGACAAAAAAGTATTCTTCAATCACTTGTTACAAGTATACATGCTTTTGTTGTTAGGAGCTTGATTGTTCTATGCGGACACGGTTCATTTGACCGTTTGGTCCGGTACATTATTTTCTTATCGGGACCTTGTTCGGCATGTCATAGCTTCTCTGAGAATGTGATCTTCGGGGGGGATGCCCCCCAGTATTCAAGGTTGATTGCAAAAGAAGCCTTGAATACTTGTTGAGTTTTCTTTAGGTAGCATATAGTTGTTGCCTCGTTGAAAACCTTCCCGGCAAAACCCTTTTTGGGATGAAAACACGGTCGAAGGAAAAGAGTGCAGCGCATGCTTTTGAAATCTATGGCCTCAGGTTGGAGAGTGCTTTGGCCGTTTTGATCGATTACCTGCACTTAGGTCAGCGTAGAATGTAATTGAAAGAGAAAAGATAAAGGCATACCTTAGTGTGGAGTGCACCAGCGATGTTTCGACCGTTTGTCCTGTGGACGCGAAATGGTCCTTCGCTTTGTTTAGTTCAGACTTAGCCTAGGGCGTAGCTTGCTATCGTTATTTTTCTGTTTGATTATCCTTTGGCTCCTACGAGGGTTGATGCACTTGTGTTGGTGCTACATCATGCACCGCGCACATTTCCCTCGCCGCATGCTGTTCCACGTAGACTGTTTTAATCTCGTCCTTTGTCGAGAATTTCATCATTTGGTGGAGGGTGGATGGTACTTCTCTCATGCAGTGTATCCACGGCCTCCCGAACAAGGCGTTGTACCTCATGCCTCCTTCAATGACATGGAATTTGACATTTTGAGTTACGCCCACCACGTTGACTTGGAGGGTGATTTCTCCTTTCGTTGTTACACTCGCCATGTTGAATCCGTTGAGGACCCGAGTGGCGGGCACGATTTGGTCAAGCAGTCCGAGCAGCTCTATTACCCTCGCCTGATAATGTTGGCCAAGCTACCTGGATCCACAAGTACACATTTTATTTGAAATGTATTTATTAGGAAAGAGATTACCAGTGCGTCATTGTGATGTTACGACAAGGTCTCAGTGTCCTCTTCGCTGCATGTGAGGGCATCTTCGGGTATGTATCCCCGGGTTCGCTTTTCTCTAGTGATGGATATTTTCGTCATTCTCATCATGGGTTCCTGCGGAGCATCGATGCCTCCCAAGATCATGTGGATGACATGCTGTGGCTCATTTTCTTCGCTCTTCTTGGCCGCCTCTCTTTCCCGGAACTGATTTTTGGCCCGATCACTTAAGAATTCTTGGAGGTGACCTTTATTGAGTAGTCTGGCTACTTCTTCTCGGAGCTGGTGGCAATCCTCCGTCCTGTGGCCATGTGCGTGGTGAAACTCACACATTAAATTATGATTCCTTTGCGAAGGATCCGATTGCACAGGCCTTAGCCACTTGGCATCTCTGATTTTGCTGATGGCGAACATGATGCCTGATACATCGACGTTGAAGTTGTACTCTGACAGGCGAGGTGCCTCTACTAGCCTCGTGTGCCTATCAAACCCGGCTCTGTTGGCGATTCCCTGATGATTCTGCTCTCGATCCATCCTTCGATCATTGCGGGGTACGTTGCGCCTCGGAGTGTTTTTCCTATCTTCGATGTATGGCTGGTACCTTTCTTTGTTTGGTTTTGGCTCTTTTGCCAGAAGCCAGCATGGATATACTGAGCCCGAGGGGGCCCCCAGCTGGTTGCCCTCAGCCCTGATTTTTGACTGGTATCAGTTACGAACATCCAACCAAGTCACGACCGGGTACTTGACTAGGTTTTGCTTCAGTTGTTTCAAGCCACCGAGCTTCGTTCGTTCAGACGATGAGTGAAGGCCCACATCGCCTAATCGTTAGAGACCGGTGGCAGTTCTATTCGTTCCATTTGGAAGCGAGATACGAACTCTCGCAACATCTCATTATCTCTCTGTTTAATTTTGAAGACGGCAGATTTACTTGTTGCTACTTTGATGGCACTAACATGTACCTTGATGAAAGAATCAACTAACATAGCAAAGGAATCTATCGAGTTTGGGGCCAAGTTATGATACCATATCATTGCCCCCTTAGAGAGCGCTTCCCCGAACATTTTAAGCAGGACGGACTCGATCTCGTTGTCCCTTAGGTCATTACCCTTTACTGCACAAGTGTAGGCAGTGACATGCTCGTTGGGGTCTGACGTTCCGTTATATTTATGTCGGTTGGGCATTCTAAACTTCTTTGGAATGGGTTTCGAGGCCGCTTCATATGGGAACGACTTCTGTACAAACTTCTTTGAGTCCACACCTTACAAGATCGGGGGCGCTCCTGGAATTTGGTCGTCCCTGGAGTTATAAGTCTCGACCTTCTTATCGTTGGCTTCTATCATTTTCTCGCCCGATTCGATCCTTCTGGTGAGGTCCTCGAGCATCTTTACGATGATGGGATCGGACATCGACCTATTATTGCTTGATCTCTCCGGTACCTGTTCGGCCGGGGGAGCTGTCCCCGGTGCTACTCTGCTAGGAGGTTTTTGGTGACTTTGCAGCTGAGAAATAGCCAGCTGTTGTGCCTGCAACATTTCAAAAATAACATGAAGGCTAACTTCCCGTTCTCCCCGAGCAGGGGTTTTTTGGGCTTCCTGTTGGTCGCCTTGGTGTATGCTCCTGTTAGAGTGGGATCTTATTTTGACGTGTCGAGCGTCGCATGAGGCTTCGTCCACCAGAATTGGTCCTGGTGCGTTCTCAAGGTTTTGTGGTGGCTCACCACCACCTGCAACAGCCACACCATTCTTTCTGTGGTTCTCTATATTATTGTTTACTGAATTAGACATTCCTACCTGAAATCAAAGATCTTTGGACAAGAAAAAGTGTGAAAGATAACTTGCGTTGTGTAATGGAACCAGCAAGAAAATGATCTCTATTATTTTTAGCCCCACGATGGGCGCCAAACTATTTACCGTGAAAATGGTAACAACAATTAAATTTGTTGATGGGACTCTAAAAATAAGTGATCTATTTTTATGTCGGTTGTTAAGCAATTGATGCTATGCATGTGAGACATAGAAGCTAAATAAGAGTTAAAGATAAGGCGATAGTAAAACCGAGAGGCTAACAATCGGGGCCTCGAGCGTGTCGATTCGGGGTCCTCGAGGTCGATTCCGTGGCTCGGCAGTGAGCTACCGGGGGCGATCGATGTATGACTAACAGTTATGATAAAATCAAAGAAAGCTCTTTATGGCAAATGATAAGCAATAAATGATGAACAATGACGAAGATAATAAATAAGAGCAATAATATCAAGAGAGTATGTTATAAAGTAGAGAGAATGTTCTTGTATATTCGTGTGGAGTAATTGAAGCAACAGAACCTTACAAAATGGCAAGGACTCCCTTTATATAGGAGGGGAATCCCCACACAGTACAAAATACATTAATTACAAAGATATGGGGATAGGACGGTTGACAGACGCCCTGATTTGGGTTCAGAGTAGCCCGCTAGACTGTGTCAGTCCTAGCCGCGTGCCTCGGGAACTCCCCGTATCCCCCATTACCGTGATCATTACTGCCCTGGGTCGAGCGTTGTCAACCCTCGAGGAAAGATACTCGACCGCGGCCTCGAGCCTTCGAGGTGGTTCCGCGGCCTCGAGCCTTCGAGGTGATCTTCCGAGTGCCTTAGTGACGAGAAATTGGACTCTCCGATTTCACCGTATACAGATATTCTATAAGCCTGGTATCTAATCATCAACCAGGAGTACAATAAATCAGTACAACCATTTTAAACAAGCAGTTTGGTTCATTAGATAATACAGGCATGCTTTCTAGATGTGAGGACCGATTTTAGACAATGGTAGCCAAACGCAGGGGTTAATTTTAAAACCTCATCGACATTTAAAGACTGATGTTAGACTTACAAGCAAAATCTCCAGAATGCATGATTGATTTTACTCTATAAGCATGGTTTCTAAATGTCGAATACGGTGAACTATTTAACAGGCTCCTAAATGCGGAAATTAATTTTTTAACCTATATGCATGATATCTAAAAGTGCAAGATAGTTTTCAACCTATAGGCATGGTATCTAGAATGCATGAAAACAGACAAACAGAACAATGATATGATTTCTGATTGCAGAAGTAGATTTGAACCCTATAGTCATGATATCTAGGATGAACACAAGTGACGAAAATTGCAATGTCCTATAGGCATGGTTACTAGAATGTAAACACTGATTTTAAAACCTATAGGCATGGTATCTACCCATTCCCAACAAAAATATGTATAAATCCCTCCAAGTTTTACTATTTTTTCCCAATATCTGTTTACAAAGAAATTAATATTACAAGCCAAATGTACATAAATTATAGGAATTATAGTAGTATACTATAGGGAGCATGGATAGGCCCAAAGCAAAACCTGGGGAACCAGGCCTTCAAACAGTCTCAAATGTCATATCTCATAGTGCCAGGGAGGGTATCTTAATGTGTCAAAGTTCCCAAGGGCCTCAAGGACCCAGGGCAGTGCTCACACCAAGGCCCCCTTTAAAGATCAACAGCATGTGCAGTGTGGAATAGCCAGCCAGTGTGTGAAAGATCAGAGGGGTCTCATGGACTCCAAAGCAATGCTCACACTGGAGGGGCCGGATAGATGCTCTAAGAGTTTGAAGTGGACAGTGATTTACAAGAGTAGTTTTGAGGAAAGTAGTTTTAGACTTTCAGGAAACAAGAAGCAAATAGAGTCATTCAATTCTTGGAACTTAAGCAAAGGTTCCAGCAAACAAATAACATTCAGAAATAGGATTAAGTTAGCTATTACTATGTGACCAAACACAAAGACAGAGCATGCTGAGGATCAAACGATCACATACAAAGGGTCAGTAGGGACTGGGGAGCAAAGTTGTGAAAGGTGAACATCTAGATAAGGCATGCTAGTAGGTAAGTAGATGAAACACATATCTAATTTAGACATGAGTAAACATGCAAATCTGTTGAAGGTAGAGATACATAGTTCTAATTAAAAACAGATGTAAACATGCTATGTAGTAAACACATGTATTAGGCTGCAGCAGGCACAGATAGACATGCTAGGAAACACATAGTTAGACAGGCTATTGAACATACATATTGAACAGAAGTAACCATATTGACTAGACAAAAGCAATCATGTTAGTAGACATAAGGATTTAACATAAGTAGACATGCTGGTAAACATATGGATTTGAACAGAAATAAGCATGCTGACAAATATATGGATTTAAACAGAGATAAACATGTTGAGAGACACACATATTAATTGAATGATAGTAGTAGAGGTATACCAGTTAGAAATTTGCAATAAAAGAGTGAAGTAAAGAGGATCCAAGATCTAGTCTTTGGCTTCCAGCATACTAGATAGTGCAGTAGACAAGTAGCAGTAGGTTGCAATAGAGAGAGAGAGCAAGAAATTTTTAAGTGTTTTTCCTTAGGTCTGTGTGTATCTGTGTTTGAACAGAGTCATGTATTTATAGGAGTCGAGTAGTGTAGAGTAAATAAGGCAAGGTGGTTCAACATTGCAAATTAGGCAAGGAAATCAATCAAACAATCAATCAAGCTTGACAGGGCAGAAAATCAGGGAGTTACACCCTAAAACAACACCGATTGAGTTTCAAATAAAGCAAGAGATGAATCTGACAGCCAATTAGGGTCAGAACACCAGAAACCAAACAATTAACCACACAAATAAGGTAACATAAGTAACTAGAGACCAATCTGGGGTCAAACACCCCCTAATTTATGCTTATTAGGCAAGGAATGTCAATTAAGAATCCCAAAATTAAGGAAAGCAGGAAAAATACAGTAAATCATCTCAGCAAACATGAAACCATAGACGGCTGAGTCAGTCAATCAACTATTCAAAACAAATAACGGGCATGTTGAAGCAAACAACAAATAGTCAAACAATCAAGTTTGGAACATAGTCATTACAGAAAGATTAAACAAAAACATGAGAAATTTTAGAAAACCCTTTTGCAAAAACAGACGAAGCAGAAACCCTAATTTTGAAAAATATTTAGAGTTGATTAACAGTAGGGAATCAGAAAATTCTTATGGAAAACGGTCATGGAAACTTGCAAACACTTTAGATACACAGAGATTCGACAAAAAAATAACAAGGAAACGGAAACCGTAAAGTAACACAGTGTTAAAAATTGAATAATCAGTAAAGAAATAAGGGAACCGTAAGGAAAAATCAGTGATGAATTCAGAATCGCTCCAGATCTACAAGGATCTGGACAGATTCAAGTCCAAACATTAGGGTTTTGAAGAAAAACGAAAGGGTAAAGAGAATCTGGTCTTGAATCAAAGATTTGAGCCGTAAAACTTCGAAGTAAGCACTCACAGACCATAGACAGACTCTTAGAGAGTTTTGAATAAGATTTGGACTAGATCTCTTCAAGATCATTAAATGAAATCACAAAATCGAGCTACCAAGGGAACTAGGAGGCCAGTAGGGGTCTCAAACACACATGGAAATCCATGGATCGAGTGAGAATCGGAGGGATTAGGGCTGGTTTTGGGTGGCGGCAGCTAGGGTTAGGGTTGGGTCTCAGAGAGAGATGGAGAGGAGAGGAGTTATAGGGCGGTTGTTGGTGAAAAATGACTAGGTTAAGAGGGGGGTCGTTTGAGTTAAAAATGGTAAGAATGAATAGGGGCTTCTAATCGTAGAGATCAACAACAAGGATGAGAAGGGGATTGGGTCGGGTAGGTTTTTAATTGGGTTAGGGTTGTTTGAATTGGGCTTGGGTCAATCAAATTGAATTGGGGAGGGTCTTTTGGGTGTGAAATTAGGGGCTATTATTTAAATACCCCTTTTACTAAATAAAATAATTTTAAAAATAGTTAATTAAATGATAAAAATGATTTCCAAGCATGAAGGTGATCTAAAATAATTATTCAGTATTATAATAATATAAAAATTCATTTTCTGTATAGATAATGTAGTTATGCATATGTAGAGGCTATTTTTGCAAAATATGCAATTATAGTCTTAAACCTGCTAATATAATTATAAAAAGTGCAATTATAATATTAGAACACTCATATGCACATAAATGATGAATTTAGATGATTAAATCATCATAAAATAATATGAGGAATAGTTTTGAACATTTTTGTAATTAAAATGCAGAAATAAATGGATTTAGGCCCTTTAAAAATTTGTAGAAAAACAATTGTAAAACACTTTTGCATGTTTGTAGCTGTATCCACAATATTTTGAAAGTATACATACGCATTTCAAAATATATGAGGGAAAAATTGGGTATCAACAGTGGGCACCTGCGGCTTGCTTAAAACATGAAACGAATTCCCTCATTCTCCATGTGGGTACCTGTGGATTGCTTAAAACATGAAATGAATTCCTTCATTCTCCAGGTGAGCACCTGTGCCTTGCTTAAACCTTAAAATGAATTCCCTCATTCTCCAGGTCGGCGACTGCGACTTGCTTAAAACTTGAAATGAAATTCCCTCATTTTCTAGGTGGGCGTCTGCCACTGACTTAAAACTTGAAATGGACTTCCTCGTTCTCCAGGTGGGCGCCTGCAATTACAACAAAACAGACGACACATGGAAAATCTTCTGGCCCAGTTGGTGCTAGGAACATTTGTGAATGCTAGTTAAATCCTGTTATCCAAGAGGGTCCTCAAAACGTAAAACTAAATCCTTAAAAATTTGAAATTAAATCCCATTATCCGGGAGGGTCCTGAGAACTTGAAAACTAAATCCTATTATCTAGGAGGGTCCTATGAACTTGAAAACTAAATTCCATTATCTAGGAGGGTCCTGAGAACTTGTAAACTAATCCCATTATCCAGGAGGGTCCTGAAAACCTAAAACTAAATCTCATTATCTAGGAGGGTCCTTAGAACTTTAAAACTAATCCCATTATCCATGAGGGTCCTGAAAACTTGAAAACTAAATTCCATTATCCAGGAGGGTCCTCAGAACTTGAAAACTAAATCCCATTATCTAGGAGGGTCCTGAGAACTTGAAAACTAATTCCTTTATCCAGGAGGGTCCTGAAAACCTAAAACTAAATCCTATTATCCAGGAAGGTCCTAAGAAGCTGATAATGAACTTATCTAATCCATTCTCTCTTCTTGGAGGATCTCTGCAGAAAGAACAAAATTCCTTGCCCCTGAACCCTGCTTTCCTCATGGAGGGTCCCTGCAGATTGAAGAAATTTTCCTTGCCCCTATTTTTAACAAATGAAATCTTGTTAGTTTGAAAACGTGGTGGTTAGTTTGTGGCATCATTGCTGCGTGTCCACTTCTGCCACTGCCATGCTTCATTTTGATTAGTCGCTTCGAGCCAGCAAGGGATTGTTTGATCTGTGAATGACCTATATCTCTTACACCCACTTGTTGCATTGTGTTTTATTTCGGAAAGTTGTTGAATCTTTGCATTTTCTCAAAAATCAAGAATCTCCTTATCACCTGAACTTCAGTTATCACCTTACTGTTCATTCTGAATCATGTGACTCCTGATGTGCTTGCCCGAACTCTGCTTTGTGCAATTTAAGAGCTGGTAGTAGGCTTTTGAATCCTTTCCTACTTGTTTTACAAGGGCTAACTCGAAAGAGACTCTTAAAGATAAACTCGAAGAGCACAGTGAATTGATTTTTGGCAAAAAGAACAAAGGAAAAATTTGAACGAAGATGACTATGTGAAGAAGAATGGGAAAAAAGGACTTATCTAAGTGAAGAGGCTAGCTCAATTGATCATGACATGCATTTTGAATTGATCAGCCTAATCCATCCAACCAATCATATTTTCAGTTCATGTGATGTCTTCATACTTCAAAACTGGGCTTTCCATGATCCAATTTCTCTGTAAAGTCACGAGCCTCATTTTGACTTGTAGTGCCTCGAAGGGTTTTCACCAACAAGCCTCTCTCATTTGTTCTCTCAATTCACCATTGCCTTACGGTGCCAATGAGGGTTTTCACCAATACGACTCTCTTATTTTAAATTTTCTCTCAGCTCACCATCGCCTTACGATGCTCGTGAGGGTTTTCCCCAAAAAGACTCTCTCATTTTATTCATTTTTCCTTTGTGCCCATGAACAAAGTGTTACCCATGATGTAAATCATACCTTTATCTCGCTTGACTTGGCATCCTCAAAGATTGATTGGGAGGTCATTCTTTGGACCGTATGTAGGCTTTTGGACAAGGCTAGAAAGAAAGGATGGAATCAAGGCTCAGAATAATTTAAGATGAAAAGGCTTCAAAATTATCACTTTTAGAATCAGATCTTTTGCAGAACCAAAACTTTTGTACCAGTTTCTTTGGGTCTGGGGAATTTTGGATTTTTATTTTGATGGGACCGAACCGTGTAAGGCTACTTACGTATCCTTAAAATTAATCAGGTTGAACGTAGATCAAACAAAAGTTGTTTGTTTTTGTTGCTTTTCCTAATTTTCTTCCCTCTTTTTTTTTTTCTTTTTTTCCTTTTTTTCTTTTATTTCCTTTTCTTTTTCTTCTTATTTTTTTTTTCATTTTTTTTCTTTCTCTTATTTCCCAATTCTACTCCTGATTCCAAAAGAGGGGTATGAAAGAAAACAAATAAGGCTCAAAAGGGTTAAGAAAAGATAAAAGTGTTTGGGTAGCAGAACAAAATGCCTTCGTCATTCAAACTTCGAACATGCCAAGTACAAAATGCAATTGAAGGTAAGCAAAGAAATCATACACAGTACCTCTTAATTGCATTAGAATTGATAGCCATTTCTACACATTTGCCTTCTATGTCTGTTAAATACAAAGCACCATTGGGCAATACTCTTGTCAAAATGAACGGCCCCCACCAATTTTGGGCAAACTTGCCTTATCTTCAGCCTGATGTGGAATAACTGCCTCAGTTCCATATACAACAAAATAAGGAGTTGCACCTACTGAAGTGCGAATAGTAGTGCGATAACCCAGTAAGGCAAAAGGCAACTTTTCATTCAATTGCCTACAACCTTACACCATCTTACGAGGTATCTTCTTTATATTCTTGTTTGCGGCCTCTACAGCCCCATTCGCCTTGGGACGATCCGGAATGGAGTTTCGATGCATAATCTTGAACTGTTGGCATACCTCTTTCATCAAGTGACTATTGAGGTTGGCAGCAATGCCTGTGATGATTAACTTAGGAATTCCAAACCTACAAATGATATTTGAATGAACAAAATCCACCATTGCCTTCTTCGTCACAGACTTAAAAGTTACAGCTTCGATCCACTTGGTAAAGTAATCAATGGCCACCCGAATAAACCTATGCCCATTCGATGCTATCAGCTCAATTGGTCCAATGACATCCATGCCCCAAGAAACCAAGGGCCAAGGTGCAGACATTGTGTGCAACGCAGATGGCGGGGAATGAATCAAATCACCGTGCACCTGGCATTGATGACATTTTCGAACAAATCTAATGCAATCTCGTTACATGGTGAGCCAATAATAACCTGCTCGAAGTATTTACTTTGCTATGATATACTCATTCATATGCGGCCCGCAAACTCCGGAATGCACTTCGGCCATGATAGTCGAAGCTTGTTTGGCATCTGCACACCTCAGTAATCCTAGATCTGGAGTCCTCTTGTACAAGATTCCCCCACTTAAGAAAAATCCACTAGCCAGACGTCAAATGGTTCTCTTTTGATCACCTGTGGCATGTACTGGATATACCTCCGACTTGATGTTTTCCTTGATATCACGGAACCAAGGTTCACCATCAATTTCCTCTTCAACCACATTATAATAAGCATGTTGATCACGAACTTGGATATGCACGGGGTCAACATAAGCTTTGTATGGATGATGTAACATTGACGCCAGAGTAGCCAAGGCATCGGCAATCTCATTACGAATCCTGGGAATATGTACCGACCTGAACCGTTGACAAAGATCGTGTAGACAATATCGATACGGTATGAGCTTCAAATCCCGAGTCTCCCATTCTCCTTGAATCTGGTGAACCAACATATCTAAATCTCCCACAACCAATATCTCCTGGACCACCATGTCTACAGCTAACCTCAAACCCAAAATGCATGCTTCGTACTCAGCCATGTTGTTGGTGCAAAAAATCAAAGCTGGGCTATTACAAGGTAGTGTTTCCCTATTTCAGAAATGAGTACAGCCCCTATTCTGACACCTTTCATGCTAGTAGCCCCATCAAAGAAGAGTTTCCAACCTAACTTTTCATTATGATCAACCTCGTTAACATACATCACTTCTTCATCGGGAAAATAAGTTTTCAATGGCAAGTATTCTTCATCTACTAGGTTCTTGGCCAAGTGGTCGACCAAGGCTTGGGCTTTCATCGCGGTCTGAGTCAAATAGATGATGTCAAACACTGTGAGTAAAATCTGCCACTTTGCAAGTCTTCATGTAAGCATAGGCTTCTGAAAGATATACTTTAGAGGATCCATACAAGAAATGAGGTAAGTAGTGTAGGACGAAAGACAATGCTTCAACTTTTGTGCCACCCAAGTCAGGGCGCAACATGTCCTCTCAAGAAGAGTGTACGTAACCTCCTAGGGAGTGAACTTCTTACTGAGATAATAGATTGCTTGCTCCTTCTTTCCCGTGATGTCATGTTGACCCAATACACAGCCAAAAGAATTATCCAAGACTATCAAATAGAGAATTAAAGGTCTCCCAGGCTCTGGTGGGACCAGCATAGGTGGGTTCGACAGGTACCTCTTAATCTTATCGAAGGCTTCTTGACACTCATCAGTCCACTTGACTGTAGCATTCTTCTTCAGCAGCTTAAAGATAGGCTCACAGGTTGTCGTGAGCTGAGCAATAAACTTGTTGATGTAATTTAGCCTTCCGTGCAAACTCATCACCTCAGTTTTAATCTTTGGCAGCGATAACTATTGGATAGCTTTGATCTTTGACGGATCCAACATAATACCGCGTCCACTAACCACGAATTCCAGCAGTTTCCCATAGGGGATACCTAATGCACATTTTGCAGGGTTGAGCTTGAGGTTATACCTGCGGAGCCTTTGGAAAAACTTCCTCAAATCCTTGACATAGTCAGACTGCTTCTTTAACTTTATGAAAACATCATATACATAAGCCTCAATCTCCTTGTATATCATGTCATGAAATATTGTAGTCATCGCCCTCATGTAAGTTTTCCCAGCATTCTTCAAACCAAATGGCATTACCCGGTAGAAATATGTTCCCTATGGCGTGATGAACATTGTCTTCTCTGCATCTTCCTCATCCATCAACATCTGGTGATATCCTGCGTACCAATCCACAAAAGACCCAATCTCATGCTTGGCATAATTATCTATCACAATGTGAATGTTCAGCAATGGAAAATCATCCTTTGGGCTCACTTTGTTAAGATTACATTAATCAACACATACCCTGGTCTTACCATCCTTCTCTGGTACTAGCACAACATTAGCTAACCAAGTGGGATATCGAGTGACCCGAACGACCTTTGCATTAAGCTACTTTGTGATTTCTTCTTTGATCTTCACACTCATGTCAGTCTTGGACTTTCTTATCTTTTGCTTGACAGGAGGGAATGCTGGATCAGTTGGCAATTTATGAACTACCAAATCAGTGCTCAAGCCCGGCATATCGTCAAACGACCATGCAAAGACATCTTTATACTCAATCAATGTTTTGATTATTTCTTCCTTAACTTGAGGTTGGAGATGCACACTTATCTTGGTTTCCCTAATGATGAGTGGTGATTTTACCACTCATTCTAGCCTCTTTTCCTTAGCTTTTATGTCCTTTTAATTATAAAATGAGGTTGTTTATTGTGGTTATTGTTAGATTTTTAGGTACATGATGCTACGGGGTGATTTGAGTTGAATTGAAGTGGAATTGAGCTAAAAAGAGTGAAACAGTGCAAAACTCCCAGTGATTCCGCTTCTACGGAAGTTTGCTCGCAGAAGAAACCCTGCTTCTGCGTAAATACAAACGCTTCTGTGGTTCAGGTATGGATTGAGAAACTCCGCTTCTGCGGAGGAAAATGCGCAGAAGCGATCAAGATTCTGCGAAGAGCGAACCGCTTTTGCGAAAATGGCTGAGAATGGAGAAACCGCTTCTGCGTTTATTGTATCGCTTCAGCGATGTCGCTTCCGCGACTTTGGCATCGCTTCTGCGGAGCTTTGCAGGATTTCCATTAATGCTTCTGCGATGAGATCTCCGCTTATGCGGAGCCGCACCTGCGATGGTTCTTCCGCAGGTGCGGAAATCGAGCATCAGACCTGGGGCAGAATGGACATTTCATAATTTCTCATCCCAAATCATTTTTATACTCGTCCAAGCAGACATTTTAGAGATTTTTGGCATATATTTGGCTTATTTTCAGTTCTTAGGGCTAGAGAGAACAAGTTTTTGAAGCTAGGGCTTTGCACACACACTTTGGTCTTGAAGATTGAAGCTTTTGGTTGAGAATTTCTTACCCATTTATGTTGCTATCTTCATTTCCTTGCTTTGTATTATATATCTAAGTGTGTAGTATTTTATTCAACACTTAAATCTTGTTTATGGAAATATTCATGTTTAAAGCGTGGATTAAATACCTTGTTGTGCTTATGTATTGAATAATTTTTATTTATTTATGAAGTGAGTTATTGTTAGTTTAATTATTCTCGTTCTTTAATGTTTTCAAAGGGATTAGCTAACCCTAGGACTCGCCCATTAACTCCGAATTGATTTTTGGAAAGATAATTTGCGGTTGGGAAAGATTAATTAACAAGAACTTGAGGCGTTAACCCTCATTTTATAGATTCTACCTAGGGATAGGATTGAACTACTTGTATCCATTCCGGGTGTGCTTAATCTTCTAATTGTTCTAGGGATAATTCAATTAGGAAGTCTTGTTAGTCTTCGGAAGAAGCTAATTAAGAATTATTATCCGTGGCTAATTAACATAAACTCGCTCATATTTGTAAAATCGTGAAATACATTGGATCGTTACTTGAGTGTAATTCCCGATGCAACCATACTTGTAGCCATTGATCATTCTACTTGCTTTATAGGTTAGTTTTCATTTCCGCATTTAGGTATAAACATTTTCAAACCAAAATTCTTAGTGTTTGGCATTGCGCGATAAGCAATAATTTTCTTACATGCCTAATCGCCTACACATTGTTCTCTGTGGGATTCGACCCCGACTCATAGTTGGGTAAATTATATTGAATGCGACCGTGTCTATTACTTTTTAGTAGTGGATTTGGACGTCGTCAAAACTGGCACCGTTGCCGGGGAACAATTTTGCATAATTTAGGTTGTTTGAGAAGTAAGCGAAAGTGCTTTGGTCCAAACTTGTGAATATTTGTGTAATTAATTTTTCTTACCTTGGTGTATTTTTCTTGTTTATTTGCTTAGTTTTGAAAAATGGCATCGTACAATGAAAATTGGTCGGATGGTAGTTGTTCATAGTTTGATGACCCTTGTCCTTATTGTGGAGGACCACACTTGTGGCAAAATTGTTTAAATTCTCCCGGGGGTGGATTGTGCGCACAATCTCAACCCCATGGTTGGAGTATTTGTGATAAGTGTGGTTGCCAAAATGGTCATTGGGATTATTGTGCATATTTGTCCTTCCCTTCCCCAAGCCCCTACTATGATGAGTCTACTTTTTGTGATGAGAATTATAGGGCCATGGAAGTGGAAGAAGTTGAGCATGGACAAAATGGAGAGTTCAAGCTTATGTTGGAGTGTTTACTTGAAAAAGGCAACAAGGAGCAAAATGCCTTGGAGGAGCTTTTGGAGAATAGTCTCCAAAATGACTTGGCGTTTGAAAGATTAAGCCTTAAGGGTTCAAAAAGCCTCGGAAGTGAATGAAAGCCAAGGACCTTCCTTGGAGATTGAAGTTGAAAATCCTTCCTTGGTACTTGATCAAAACCAAGAAGAACTCTCAAATGCTCAAAATGAGAGAATGATGCTCATGTTGGAGACCATTCTTGAAAATGAGGAGAAGCACAACTTTGCACTCGAGGACTTGAAACAAAGTTTGGCACACAATGATGAACACATCCGCACTTTGGAAGATCAAATGCAAATATTGGTTGAGGCTCACTATGCCCACCAACTTGAGAGTGTGGAAGAAAGCCAAGAAGAGTCCAATTCCGAGGAAGAAAGTGAGCTTTACTTCGAGGATTCAAGAATTGAACATCCGCCAACCGACTCCATGAGTACTAATGATGCCGAGAAAAATATGGAATTAGAGTCAACCGGTATAAATGCAAATGTGGTTGAGATTGACTTTAGTCCGGGGGAAGAAGAGGATGTCAAAATAGAAAAATTGCAAGTTGGAGGTTTGAAGACACATTCCAAGCATTTTTCAACATTGGAATTGTGTGGTGACACGGAAGTTGAACCACATGAATCAATGAAGGACTGCGAGGAGGAAAAACTCATGCCATGCATCTTACAATGTGAGGAAACAAGAAAGCAAAATGACATTCCTCACTTGAGAGCCAAGAAATGCAAAATGAAGAATTTAAGGCTTGGATCGATCATCAACTTACCACCCCCCATCGCTCGTGGTCACAAGCTTGATGCCAAGCTAGGTGCCCAGTTCATATCATCCAAGTGGCGAGAAAAGTGGTAATGTTGAGTTGTGTCGTGCCACGACGTTAAATGTGGCGCTTGGTGGGAGGCAACCCATCGTTTTTTAAAAAATTTTAGTCATTTTTGAAATTTTCTTTTCTAGAATAGCTTAGAATATTATTTTTGACTAATCTGCCAATTTTTAGATTTTTTGGAGTCGATGTGAACAGGTCGGAGTGGTTCGGAGGGTCAAAACCAGTAGCTGCAGAAAACTGTGCAAAATCCTCTGCTATAACCGCTTCTGCGTCTTTTGGACCGCATCTGCGGTCACGCAGAAGCGGACGTCTCAACCGCAGAAGCGCAAAACCTCGCAGAAGCGGTCCTCTAGCCGCTGAAGCGACTACGCAGAAGCGGTAAATATTCGCAGAAGCGGAAGTCGCCCAGGTTTTGAGTGTTAAAACAATTTTGAAACGGTTCATTTGCTAAAAAACACTCCCACACTGTATCCCCCTGCCCTAACTCCCCAAAAACGAAAAAAAAATCTCCAAAATTCAAAGAAGCTTGCTCGTAATTCCTTTCTCTTGCACAAACTCAGGTAATGCCCTCTAATCTTCATCTCTTGCCTTACATTCTCTCTACTTCTTCTAAGCCAACAGTTTTTTCTTTATTTTGTTTAATTTTTCTGGTTGTTTTTCTTTTTATTTTGAACTATTGTTGTTAGCTTTAAGAAGTGAGAGAATATGGTTGAGTGTAGTCATGTGTGTGCTATTAGATTGAGGAAAATCGTGGGAAGTCTGAGTACCCGATTTGTGCGAAAAAGAATGCATTTTAACTTGCTCGCAATGTGTTCGATATAATGCTTGAATGCAATTTTCTTGCTAAACATCGCAAAAATTAGTCTCCATTGAATCATGTTCTCATGTATGGCATCAATTTTGAATTTAGATGCCAAAAATTTGGGTGGAAAAAATATAAAAAATAAAATAAAAAAAAATTCGGGTCAGTGATATTGGGAAGAAGATGACAGAAACCGCCGAAGCGGGAAAATTTTCGCAGAAGCGACATCGCTTCTGCGGGTGAAATTCTGCAGAAGCGGAAACTGGAAAAATAAAAAAATAAAAAAAACGCAGAAGCGAGAAAATTTCCGCAAAAGCGGAATCGCTTCTGCGGTTCAAATTCCGCAGAAGCGAAAACTGGGTAATTTTTGCAAAACCAGTAGCTTTGCAACTGCTGCTTCCCGGGCCCGTTCAACCTAATTTTTTGGCTCAATTGCAGTGTTTTGAATTGCTTAACATGATTCTATTGACCGACTGATCTTGTGTTGATTTTTTGTAGGTGTTTCAAGTTAAAATGAACCCAAACACGAGCGGAACACAACGGGAAATTCAAGAAGAGATTGATGAGCCTTTTGATGAATCGCGCTTCATGTCTGCTGCATGTCAGCGTCGATATTTGGACGACCTCGTCACGAGAAAGATAATTCTTGAAAAGGGCATACATGAAGACAAGTTGGCAGAAAAACTTCCAGATTTCTATGCCCGGCTCAACTCATTAGGATGGTCTTGCTTCATACCCACTCCTTGCAAAGCCAATGAGGAGTGGGTTCGTGAGTTTTATGCCAACCTCAAGCACACAAATTTTGACAGCCCACAATTAGTCATCATAGGGAGATTGGTAAGGTTCAGGATCGAGCAAATAAATGACACCCTTGGCATTCCGAACTATCTGATAGAGCCAATGCAAGAAAAACATTATTGTGAAAATGGAGCATGGCTTGTATCCAAACTCTTCCCTCTGCACTTGAGAGACAAATGGGGCAACAAGAGGAAAGGGCTCAAATCAACCGACTTCACTGCTGAGGCAAAGATGTGGCTATACATCCTGTGCAATAGAGTCTCTCCGTGCGGAAATGTTACAGATGTCTCCAACCCTCGAGCATTGATTATTGCATGTCTATTGGACGACATTCCTGTGAATGTCGGATACTACATTCTGCGAGAGATGAGGGAGTACTTTAGAGATAAGGATGCAGGGATGATGTTCCCTTCACTGATCACTCAGCTATGCACCAGAGCAGAGGTTGAGGCACGTGGCACCGATCGGTGGCTACCTGCTGACAAAACTTTTCATCCTTTGAGAGTGACCGGAGAGGGGAGCGTGGTCAAGAGCAAAAAGAGAAAAGTCACCACCACTACTACTGCTTCAGAGTCTTCACAGGCAGCTGCACTGGGACCATTCGGGATACTAATCTCCGAGCTTGCATCTATTCGGGAGTTAGTATCACAGCTTCCGAGTGGGCCCTCATCCTCCCAGCCTGAGCCTTCATACTTCTCTAGGGACGATATGCAGAGTTGCTTGGATGCACAGAAGAGTCAAAATGAGCATATTGAGAAGATGGCTGCATCCGTGACTAGATTTGAGGGGGCCTACAGCACTTTGGCCAAGGCACATGCCACCCTTCAGTCAGACTTTGAGAAGGAGAAGAAGAAGAACAAGAAGAAGGGCAAACTCATGATCAAAATATGGAGAGGCATCAAGGCTATCATCAAATGGGGAAACCCAGACAAGAAGATACCAGTAGCGGCCCAAGATGATAGCGAGGAGTATTCCTTCATGTCCAAGACTGCTAGTGATGGTGGTGATGATGATGATGACGATGAGGAGATAGAGGATGATGGGGTCACGAGCACAGCACAACATTGATTAGCCATCCTCCCACAGTCTGCTAGTCTGATGCAGACCTTAGGGAGACCCTCAAACTATTTTATGCTTTATATTTGATATTGTGTGGTGAGGACACTGCAATGTTTTAGTTGGGGGTGGCTATTGTACTGTATTCATGGTTTGAGATTATGTGCCCTTGCCGGGCTTATATTTATTCTATAGATATTGTATGCCCTTGCCGGGCTTGTGATTATGCTGTTTTGTATATTGTGTGCCCTTGCCGGGCTTGGTATTGATTAGTCGTGTTTGTGTTTTTATTTTTCTTTCGTTATTTATTTTCTTCTTATAGCCTATATTTTTTTTAGTATTATTAGCTTCTTCTATTTTAGTATCCTTTGTAGTAGTTTTTTTTTCTTTTATTGTTATTTCCTAAAATTAAAATTCCTTGGGTTTTCTTCATGCTACGATTCTTTCCCAAGGAACACTTTTGAAGTGCACCGGGTGACTTTTCCCGATGATGGATAGATTGACAACTTTCTTAAGGGAATTAGTCTTGTTTTGTTAGAATGAGGCTTTTGGATTATTGGGTACTAATAAATTAGTCTCTTGTATGTAAATGGTGAATTAAGAATACCCCTCCGAAATAATTCTTGTGATAAACTTTTGGCTCTTTAGTGACTCTTTTGCCCACTAGTTTGAATATTGCTCTAGATACCATTATTAGAAAATAAAATTGATCCGTCTTGATTAATTCATGTGCCATGTGTGTTAGTGTTTGTTGAAATAAATCTTGTGTTTACTTCTATCATCTAAAACTTGCCCGGTTGGTCTTTCGATGCTAATAATAGTATGTTTGGTTGGAGGAATGATCTTAGGCATTCTTTGTTTTATTTACGAAAACCTCTTTAGCCTTTCAAGACTACCCTTGCTTATATAATATCACTAGTACCCTATTTGAGCCTTGAAACCTTTTTCTTTGGCCAACTCATTACAAACCTTTGACCTTCTTGAAACATAATTCCCTCTTTTGAACCCGTCCCTCCTTGAACATTGAGAATGATGCTAAAAGCCTAAGTTGGGGGTGTGGTGCTAATGTAAAAATTGGTAAGGTTGTACATTGAGTGTAGGATCATATGCCTCAAAGTGTTTGTATTAAATCAATCAAGCTCCAAAAGAAAAATGTGTATAAAAAAAAAGAGAATTGTTTGTATACATATATTATGGAGCCTTGAAGAAAATCAGAGAGGTATGTAAGGTGGTTCTATATTGGGAACTAGAAACCAATGAGGCTATGTGAGTTGAAGAGAATCAAAGTGCAAAAAGAAGGAAACTTGTGAGTAGTGTTCAAGGAGGGTGAAGTCACTTGTACCCAAATGTTTATCCTACCCTTTCCTAAACCTACATTACAAGCTTAGAAAGTCCTTATGGGACCTCCAACCGAACATTCTTGAATAAGTGATGAATTAAAATAAGGGCAAGCTTATGGTATGAAATGTTGTAACACTTGAAGTTCTTTGTGAGAGTGAGTGTTTTTGAAAAATTTGTCCCTTATGTTGTATTGTAAATATAGTGATTTTGGGACTTTCTTTCTTGTGAGGGCACATGAATTAGGAAAGATTGGTGAAATTGAGTAAAGTGAGCATTTGTAGTGAACTAGTGCTTTTGAGTCACTTCTTGAGGCTTATTTTTATCACTTGAGTATTTTGAAACTTCTGTGCACGTTCTTGAAGTTGTTTATCTTTATGAGGGAGTCATTCGGGAAAGATGTGCATACTTGAGCCTAATTGTTAGTACCAACCAAATCCATTAGTGTGGTGTTTAAATTGGAGAATGTGATATGTAAATAATAGCAATACCACTTGTGTTGTAAATGGTGAATCCTCATTGAAGTTTTGGTTTTGATTTGCTTGAGGACAAGCAAAAGCTTTAAGTTGGGGGTGTTGATGAGTGGTGATTTTACCACTCATTCTAGCCTATTTTCCTTAGCTTATATGTCCTTTTAATTATAAAATGAGGTTGTTTATGGTGGTTATTGTTAGATTTTTAGGTACATGATGCTACGAGGTGATTTGAGTTGAATTGAAGCGGAATTGAGCTGAAAAGAGTGAAACAGTGCAAAACTCCCAGTGATTCCGCTTCTCGGGAAGTTTGCTCACAGAAACGACCCCGCTTCTGCGTAAATACAAACGCTTCTACGGTTCAGGTATGGATTGAGAAATTCCGCTTCTGCGGAGGAAAAGGCGCAGAAGCGATCACGCTTCTGTGAAGAGCGAACCGCTTTTGCGAAAATGGCTGAGAATGGAGAAACCGCTTTTGCGGTTATTGTATCGCTTCAGCGATGTCGCTTCCGCGACTTTGGCATCGCTTCTGCGATGAGATCTCCGCTTATGCGGAGCCGCACATGCGATGGTTCTTCCGCAGGTGCGGAAATCGAGCATCAGACCTGGGGCAGAATGGACATTTCATAATTTCTCATCCCAAATCATTTTTATACTCGTCCAAGCAGACATTTTAGAGATTTTTGGCATATCTTTGGCTTATTTTCAGTTCTTAGGGCTAGAGAGAGCAAGTTTGGAAGCTAGGGCTTTGCACACACACTTTGGTCTTGAAGATTGAAACTTTTGGTTGGAATTTCTTACCCATTTATGTTGCTTTCTTCATTTCCTTGCTTTGTATTGTATATCTAAGTGTGTAGTATTTTATTCAACACTTAAATCTTGTTTATGGAAATATTCATGTTTAAAGTGTGGATTAAATACCTTGTTGTGCTTATGTATTGAATGATTTTTATTTATTTATGAAGTGAGTTATTGTTAGTTTAATTATTCTTGTTCTTTAATGTTTCCAAAGGGATTAGCTAACCCTAGGACTCGCCCATTAACTCTGAATTGATTTTGGGAAAGATAATTTGGGGTTGGGAAAGATGAATTAACAAGAACTTGAGGCGTTGACCCTCATTTTATAGATTCTACCTAGGGATAGGATTGAACTACTTGTAGCGTTCCGGGTGTGCTTAATCTTCTAATTGTTTTAGGGATAATTCAATTAGGAAGTCTTGCTAGTCTTCGGAAGAAGCTAATTAAGAATTATTATCCGTGGCTAATTAACATAAACTCGCTCATATTTGTAAAATTGTGAAATACATTGGATCGTTACTTGAGTGTAATTCCCGATGCAACCATACTTGTAGCAATTGATCATTCTACTCGCTTTCTAGGTTAGTTTTCATTTCCGCATTTAGGTATAAATATTTTCAAACAAAAATTCTTAGTGTTTGGCGTTGCGCGATAAGCGATAGTTTTCTTACATGCCTAATCGCCTACACATTGTTCTCTGTGGGATTCGACCCTGACTCGTAGTTGGGTAAATTATATTGCATGCGACCGTGTCTATTACTTTTTAGTAGTGGATTTGGACGTCATCACCTAACATTATCCTGGTGTCCTGTATACGGTGAAAATCGGAGGGTTTGATTTTATGATCGTCCTAGCGCCTCATAACCATGTCTCCGAAGGCTCGAGGCACGGCCCGAGTTTCAACCTAGAAGGGTTCCCAACGACCGACTTCGGGGCAGTGCAGATTGATGGTTATCATGGATAAACGGGAAGTTCCCTAGACACGTTGTCCAAACTGACAACACCTACAAGAATAATACCAGTCTGTACCAGATCGCTAGGTACCAAGAGAAGTTCTATGGAGATCTTTGGAGGCGGTAGGTGTGCCTCTAGCATATATTAGAGTGATATAGGACATGTATGATGGGGCTAAGACACGGGTAAGGACAGCAGGAGGAGACTCTGGCTACTTTCCAGTTGGGATGGGGTTGCATCAAGGATCAGCACTCGGCCCGTTTTTGTTTTCCCTGGTGATGGATTCTTTGACGCGTCACATCCTAGGGGAGGTGGGTGCTTGTTATTTGCGGATGACATAGTCCAGATTGATGAGACGCGAGGTGGAATTAGTGAAAGGTTGGAGGTTTGGAGACATACTCTAGAGTCTAAGGGTTTTAAGTTGAGCAGGACCAAGATAGAATAAATGGAGTTCAAGTTCAGTGGTGTTACCCAGGAGGCAAACGGGGATGTGAGACTCGATACGCAAGTGATTCCCAAGAGAGAAATTTTCAAATATTTGGGATCTATAATTCAGATGAATGGGGAGATCGATAAGGATGTTACTCACCGTATCGAAGCTGGATGGACGAAGTAGAGGCTCGCTTCCGGTGTCTTGTGTGATAAGAATGTGCCGTTGAAACTTAAGGGTAAGTTCTAAAAGGTAGTGGTCAGACCGACTATGTTGTATGGGGCAGAGTGTTGGCTAGTCAAAAAGTGACATGTCCAGCATATGAAAGTAGCGGAAATGAGGATGTTCAGATGGATGTTTAGGCATACTAGATTGGATAGAATTAGGAATGAAGTTAGTTAGGACAACGTGGGAGTGGCCTTTGTGGAGGCAAAGATGCGTAAGGCAAGGTTGAGGTGGTTTGGGCATGTTAAGAGGAGAAGCACAGATGCTCCGGTCAGGAGATGTGAGAGGTTGGCCTTGGGAGGTGAGAGGAGGGGTAGAGGTAAACCTAAGTAGTCTTGGGGTCAAGTGATCAGGCAGGACATGGCGCAGCTTGAGCTGACCGAGGACATGACCCTAGATAGAAGGGTGTGGAGGTGGAATATTAGGGTGGATGGTTAGTAGGCAGTCGGGAGTTTCCCTTTGTATTCCCTAGTTCGATAGGTTTAGTGCTAGTATTGTACCCTTTTTTTCCTTAGTTTGCTATAGCCGCGTGTCTTGTTTTGTTACTACTTACCATCGGTAATTCTATAGTTTGCTAACAAGACTTTGTCATATTCTCGTGTGCTGCCTTGGACTTATCTGTCTAAATATACTATCTTGATAGTACTTGTTATCGGTACTATCTTGGTTTTCTTTGTTGTTATCTCCAATTTAGTTTTCTAACTATTTGTCTTGCTATCACTTGCTATCAGGGCTTCCTTCACTTTCTTTAGCCGAGGGTCATTCGGAAACAGTCTCCCTACCCTTCTAGGGTAGGGGTAAGGCTGCGTACATCCTACCCTCCCCAGACACCACTTGGTCGGATTATACTAGGTAGATGTTGTTGTTGTTGTACCAGACAGCTAGGTGGCTGTACCAGCTACATTTCTTTGTAATAAATGCATACGTACTATGATTGGATTCCCTCCTCCTATATAAAGGGTACCTTTACTATTTTTTAGAATACACAAGATATTTCATTCAATACAAGAATATTCTTTCTACTCTCTAACTCAAACTTACTCTCTATTTGGCTCTATTTCTTACATTTATGGCTTTATTTGCATTTACGATATCTCATTAATTGTTCTTCATTTATTGCTCATTATTGGTCATAAAGAGCCAAAATAACAGCCCTAATAGCTGTTAATTCGTCATCGACTGACCCTTTACGAGCAAATGACTCGATATCGAGGCCCCGCACGCGCTAGCTCAAGGCCCCGATTCTCTACCGTTTGGTTTGGTTTCTAAAGCCAACTTTGATTTCTTATCATATTTTCTAACCTCGTCATTTAGCATCTACTGCATAACAACTAGCATAAAAATAGATCACATATTTTTAGAACCACAAAAATCAAATCTAATTGTTATTACCATTTTCAAGGTAATCAGTTTGGTGCCCACCGTGGAGCTAAAAATGATAGTGATTATTTTCTTGTTGGTTCACTATATAACGCAAGTTATCTTTCACACTTTTTCTTGTCCAAGATCTTTGATTTTAGGTCAAAATGTCTAACTCAGTAAACACACACGGAAACAACGATCTTCTGGACCATGGAGAAAATGGTGTAGCTGCTACACGTGTAGGTGTACCACCACGAAACCCTGAAGAGGCACAAGAACCAATTCCCATGGACGCGGTATCGCGCGACGCTCAGCATGTCGAGACAAGCTCCCACACCAACAGGAGTATACACCAAGGAATCCAATAGGAGGCTCAAACAACCCCAGCTCAAGAGGAACAAGGGGTTATCCTTCATGTGATTTTTGAGATGTTACAGGCACAACAGCTGGTGATTGCTTAGCTGCAAAATCCAGAAAACCCCCAGCACGGTAGCACCGGAAACGGCTCCCCGAGCCGAACAGGTACCAGAAAGAGCAAGCAACAATGGGTCGGCAGTCGACCCCGCCATCATAAAGTTGCTCGAGCACCTCACAAAGAGGATCGAGTTGGGCGAGAAGAAGATAGAAGCCAGCGACAAGAAGGTAGAGACCTACAACTCTAGGGTCGATCAAATTACGGGGCACCCCCGATCCTGAAAGGTGTAGATTCAAAGAATTTGTACAAAAGTCGTTCACACAGGAAGCGACCCCAAAACCCATCCCAAAGAAGTTCAGATTGTCCGACCTTCCAAAGTACAACGGAACCATAGATCCTAACGAGCACGTCACTACTTACAGTTGTGCAGTCAATGGCAACGACCTAAAGGACGACGAGAACGAGTCCGTCCAACTGAAAAATTTGGAGAGATGCTTTAGAAAAGGGCAATGATGTGGTATCACAATCTAGCCCCAAACTCGATTAATTCGTTTGCTATGCTGGCAGACTCCTTTATAAAGGCACATGCTGGTGCCATCAACCTAGCTACAAGAAAATCCAACGTCTTCAAAATCAAGCAAAGAGATAACGAGATGCAGTGGGAATTCGTATCTCGCTTCCAAATGCAACGAATGGAACTACCACGAGTCTCCGATGACTGGGCAGTACAGGCCTTCACTCAAGGCTTGAACGAGCGAAGCTCAATATCTTCGAAGCAGCTAAAGGAGAACTTAGTCGAATATCTCACCATAACGTGGTCGGATGTCCACAACCAATATCAATCAAAGAACGGGGTTAAGGACGACAAACTAGGAGCCCCTCGAGCTCAGTACATCCTAGCAGGCTTCCAGTAAAGGAGCTGAGGCCAAACAAAGAAAGATACCAGCCATATACTGAAGATAGAAGGAACGCCACAAGGCGCAACATACCCCGAAATGATCGGAGGATGGATCGAGGTCAGAATCCTCATGGGATCATGAACAGAACCGCGTTCGATAAGCACACAGGGCCGACAGAGGAACCGCGTTTGTCGGAATACAACTTCAACATCGGCATCTAGGACATCGTATTCGTCGTCGGTAAAATCAGAGACACTAGATGGCCAAGACCTGTACAATCAGATCCTTCACAACGGAATCACAACATAACGTGTGAATTTCACAACACGCACGGTCACAGGACCGAAGACTGCTGACAGCTCCAGGAAGAAGTCGCCCGGTTACTCAGCAAGGTTAGCTCCGAGAATTCCTCAGTGACCGAGCAAAAAATCAGTTCCGAGAAAGGGATGCGGCTAAGAAGAACGGAACGGATGAACCACAACATGTCATCCGTATGATCTTTGGAGGCATCGATGTTCCACAAGAACCCATGGTGAGGAGAACAAAAATATCCATCACCAGGGAGAAGCGAACCAGAGCTTACATACCCGAGGATGCACTAATATTCAGCAACGAAGATATCGAGGTTCTATCTCAGCCCCATAACGACGCATTGGTAATTTCTTTCCCTGTAAATACATTTTAAATTAAGTGTGTACTTGTAGATCCAGGTAGCTCGGCTAACAATATCAGATCAAGAGTGGTGGAGCAGCTCGGACTACTCGACCAAATAGTGCCTGCCTTATGAGTCCTCAATGGACTAAACATGGCAAGCGAAATGACCAAAGGAGATATCACCCTCCCGGTCAACGTGGCTGGCACAACCCAAAATGCCAAATTTCATGTCATCGAAGGAGACATGAGGTATAATGCCTTGCTCGAAAGGCCATGGATACACTGCATGAGAGCAGTACCGTCCACCCTTGATCAAATAATGAAGTTCCCAACAAAGGACGTAATAAAAACCTTCTACGGAGAACAACACGTAGCGATAGAGATGTTCGCAGTACACGATGTGGCACCAGTGCCGATACCTCGTCCTTCGAAGGAGCCAAAGGATAAGAAAATGGTAAAATAGCAATAACAAGCAATATATTAGGTTACACCCGACTAAAACAAGTAACGGACCATCGGCACTAAGGTATATCATGACTCAAGGCACCGCCGGCACAAAGGTATGATCCTCTCCATTTTTTGATTCGGATTATGCACTAACCTCTATGCAGGCACTAGATCGATGCAGCCGAAGCGCTTCCCAACGTGAAGGCCTTAGGTTTCAAAAGAATTTGTTGCACTCTTTTCCTTTAATAGGGTTTTATCCGAAAAAGGGTTTTACCAGCAAGGTTTCTAACGAGGCAACATCTATATGCTACCTAAGGAAGACTCAACAAGTATTTAAGGCTTCCTTTCAATCAACCTCGAATACTAGGAGGCATCCCCCCCCCCCCCCCGGAAGGTCACCTCCTTGAGAAGCCAAGATATGCTAGAAGGGGTCTCAATAGGAAAATGATGTACCGGGCAAACGGTCGAATGAACCGTGTCTGTATAGAACAATCGAGCCCTTAACAAGCAAAAGCATGTATACTTGTACCAAGTAATCAAAGAATACTTTCCTCTCCGACAAAAGCATTTCACATTTCAAGGAAGTTTTGCAAAAATGGCTCCAAAGCTAAAATTGTCCGAACACTCGGGGCTGGAGTCAAAAACACAAAGTTGTACGATCTCCAGGTCAAAAAACTTCAAACTCGTCAGCCCTCAATCAGGCAACACCAAGTTTACAAAGAATGTCTCCAAAGCCAAAAGCCGGTCGACGTCTCGGGGACTGTCGTCGACTATCATCCCGTCGAGCTATCAGAAACTCAACACCATAAGACCCCAAGTGGGCAACCTCGAGCCCGAAAGCCCTCCATGCGCCAATACTAGAAAATTTAAGATCTCCACGAGGCATTATCAATAATATAACACCTCTATAAGGCAACACCAAAACTGTAAGACCTCAAGCAAGGCACGAACCATACTTGCACTAAGTAACTTATCTGTAAGACCTCAAGAAAGGCATGAACTATATTTGTACCAAGTAACTTATCTGTATGACCTCAAGAAAGGAATGAACTATACTTGTACCAAGTAACTTATCTGTAAGACCTCAAGCAACGCATGAACCATTGATGACGTCCAAATCCACTACTAAAAAGTAAATGGACACGGTGGCATGTAATATAATTTACCCAACTACGAGTCGGGGTCGAATCCCACAGAGAACAATATGTAGGCGATTAGAATGTAAGAGAATTATCACTTCTTATGCAGTGCCAAACACTTAGAATTGGTTTTAGAAAATATTTATACCTAAATGCGGAAATGTAAACTAACCTATAAACCAAGTAAAATGATCAATGGCTACAAGTATGGTTGCATCGGAAATTACACTCAAGTAACGATCCGATTTATTTCATGATTTCACAAATATGAGCGAGTTTATGTTAATTAGCCGCGGGTAATAATTCTTTATTAGCTTCTTCTGAAGACTAACAAGACTTCCTAATTGAATTATCCCTAAAACAATTAAGAGATTAAGCACCCCCGGATATGGCTACAAGTAGTTCAATCCTATCCCTAGGTAGAATCTATAAAATGAGGGTTAACGCCTCAAGTTCTTGTTAATTAATCTTTCCCAACACCAAATTATCTTTTCCAAAATTAATTCGGAGTTAATGGGAGAGTCCTAGGGTTAGCTAATCCCTTTGGAAACATTAAAGAGCAAGAATAATTAAAGTAACAACAACTCACTTCATAAAAGGATAAAAATCATTCAATACATAAGCACAACAAGATATTTATCCACACTTTAACTATGAATATTTCCATAAACAAGATTCAAGTGTTGGAAATAAATACTATACACCTAAATATTCAATACAAAGCAAGGAAATGAAGAAATAAACATAAATGGGTAAGAAATCCTTAACCACAAGCTTGAAATCTTCAAAACCCAAGTGTGTGTGCAAGCCCTAGCTTCCAAAACTTGTTCTCCCTTGTTCTAGGAATTGAAAATAAGCCAAAGATATGCCAAAGATCTTTAAAAATGAGCTAAGTCGGGTATTAAATGGTTTGGGGCCAAAAAATATGAAATTCCAAAATTGCCCAGGTCTGATGCTCGATTTTCGCATTTGCGAACACATGTTCGCAATTCCAAACTATGCCTATACTGCTCCACTTTGCATTTGCGATGAATGCTCTGCATTTGTGAAGGTTGACTGCTTGGGTTGACTTCGCATTTCCGATGTCTTCTTCGCATTTGCGAAGACTACCTAAATTGTCTTCCTTCGCAAGTCCTAAGCTTTACTCGCAATACCCATGACTGTTGGCTTCGCAATTCCCAGCATTATGTCGCATTTGCGACAACTGAGGGCATTGCCCAGATTTTCCTCTTTTTAGCTTCTTTTTGAGTTTTTTCACTTGGTTTCTTCAACATCACCTCTAAATCACTTAGAACCTGTAATATAAAAGTAAATGGCATTAAACACGTGATTTTGTCACATCAATCATAGCAAAGATATAAGCTTAAAGACAAGATAAGTAGGTAAAATACCAACTTATCAGCCATACTTGTACCAACTAACTTATCTATAAGACCTCAAGCAAGGAATGAACCATGCTTGTACCAAGTAACTTATCTATAGGACCTCAAGTAAGGCATGTTAAAATTTGTAAGACCTTACAAAAGGCATAATCCTGATCTTAAAGTTAAGGCTATATATCCGAAATTATAAGACTCCTAAAAAGGCATACCCTCGATATAGATGTTGAAACTACTTCACTCGGGGACTGAAAGCCTACGGCCACACACAATGACTACGGTCACAAGGCTCTGGCCAAACTCACGCGACTCGGGGACGCCCGACTGTCGCTGTAAAATTAAAGGCATTCAATTTCTTTGGAAAAAACTTCGAAAAGAACCGGTTAATCAGGCTACCCTCGGCATAAGCAAAAAAGCTTCGATCATATCAGCTCCAAACAATAGGCTTCGAAACAATTCAGCCATTGAGCGAAACCTCCCGAGGTGCTCATTTATCGCTACATAATGGCTCACAATCGCAGCTTCTTATCGAGCTGTCGAAGAGTCGAGCGAACATAAAAACTTCAAAAAGTCTTTAACGAGGGAAAATAACGCCTATATCGGAGGTCGTACCGACCCAATGCGTAAGAGCCACTGCCGCCAGCCTATATTAGAGGTCATACAGACCCAATGCGTAAGAGCCAATGCCGCCAGACAATATTAGAGTTCGTACCGACCCAATGCGTAAGAGCCTAAGGGCCGGCTTGAAATTCAAAAACATGAGGGTCAATGAGCTCGAGTCAAAATTTGAATCGGAGACTGAGCTCTAAACAATTAAGTAAAAAATGCCTAGGCGCAAATACGTAAGAGCCACTGTCACCAGCCGAAATTACAAGGTTGTACCAACCAAACGCATAAGATCCATTGTCGCTAGCTTAAACTAAAGGTCGTACCTACCTAAATGGATAAGAGCCCTTGTCGCCAGCTTAGATCAAAGGTCGTACCAACTTAAATGCATAAGAGCCTGTGTCGCCAGCTTAGAACAGAGGTCGTACCGACCTAAATGCATAAGAGCCCTTATCGCCGGCTTAGATCACAAGTCGTAGCGACCAAATGCGCAAAAGCCTACGGGCCAGCTTAACGACCCTCAAGGCCGAATTATACACCCGAGGGTCAGTACTCGAAGTCCAGTTCACCTGGCCAATCATCGACCAATGTATAAAAGGAAGACATACACTAGCAAACAGAAATTCAAGGAAGGAGAAAACTGAAAGGTTTCTTTAAATACACGCCTACATTTACAAAGTTCTCTAAGAACACTATACAAAGAATCAAAATGGAAAAGCCTAGTCTAATATCCCCTCAGGGACTGCGGCCCCATCGGCCTCTTCTCCATTATCTTTGGCATCAGATTCGAGGAATTTGGTGTCGTATTCATCTGCCTTGGCCTGTGCTATCTTTTCCAAGAGATCGAAGCCCCTAGCGTGAATCTCTTCGAGGGTTTCCATCCGAGATCTACACCGGGCACATTCATTGCTTTTGCCCTCTTGATCAAAAGCCCCTCTTAGCTCAGACCAAGCTTCGGCGGCGTCTTTCAAATAAACGGCCACTTTCTTATCGGCCCTAGCCCGAATCCCTTCAGCTTCAACCTGGGCATCCATGACCTCGCCCTTCATTTCCAAAAGGTGGGATTCGAGCTTCGCAATCCTGCTCGTCTTAACCGAACCATTCCCACAAGCATTCAGGACTTGTACCTCGAGGGCGGAAGCCTTGGCCAAAGCATCCTTCTTGGCCGCAACTTGGGCATTTTCCTGAGACTTGGCTCATAGCACTCGCACTTGGCTTGACCGACTTCTCCAAAAAGGTGTTCCAGGTCCTCCATCTTTCTCTGCAACGGATGTGTCAAAATATTAATCTCAGAGGGTAGAAGAAGAAACTTACGTCCCCTCGAAGTAGAAGATACCTGTCCCTCGAGGTAGCTTTCACAGTTCTGGCCCAGATTCGCCTCGTACCGCAGGTATGCCAACTCCCCTCCTCTTTTGTTATAAAGAAGCCTGAGGGATTTCTCCCCATCCAAGGCTTTTTGCAACTGAGCTTCACGGCAATGAAACTGAGACTTAAGCTTGTCAAAGGCCTATAAAAAGGGAACTCAATAGGAAAATGAAAATACAAAACTAAAAAACAAGTACGATCGGCAAAAACTCACCACAGAGTAGAGCCGCTGAGCCTCCTCAAAAGTCGAATCACATCAACGGGTGTCACGCCCCAAAACCGAGGGGCGCGATTGGTGCTCGATCGGGTAGCCCCAGTCAAGCGAACCTGGGTGCCTTTCCTACCCCACGTGTTACCTCGTGATTTCAATACCCATTATTAAAGTGAAATAGCCATTTATGATTAAACACATTCTTACGAAATATACATAACATACATGCTTACTTATGTGGTCTACAAGTTATACTGCCCAAACACAAAATACATAAGTACATAACCCACATTTTCCTGTCTACGGAGCCTCTAGGGATACAAAAGAGTTTTACAATACTTGCCGGTAACAAGGCTCCGGCTATACCTTACACAAATACCAAAATAAGACTCCGGGAAGGAAAGCGGCATGAGCCACGCAGGGCCCCGAGAGGAAAGGGGCTCACCAATACAGCTGACGGAAAGTGGAGGAGGTGCTACTGTCGGTGGACTGGAGTACCTGCTATAGATCCACCTACAATCATAACACGAATGTAGCGCCCCCGGCAAAAGGGACGTCAGTACATTTGAATTGTACTGGTATGTATGAACAAACTTTACCCCAAGTAAAATCAAACAATACACAAGTAACGAACAGTAATGGAATCAACGATCAAATGCACATGAAAGGAACAACCAAAGCCAAACAAATTTCACAATCTCTCCTTTTCCCCTTTCAACATTATTTCATCACATCAATGATTTCACAACTTTCACATATGTACATTTCAATAGTGATTTCGATCACTTTTCCACCCATATTACCTCGGCCACCCTTATTACCTCGGCCACCCTTATTACCTGGCCACCCTTATCACCACAACCCACACCTTATTACTTCGTGTTGCGGCGCGCAACCCGATCCCACCGAACAATCACATTTCACACAACAACAACAACAAATCACATTTATCACGACAACAACAACAAATCAGAAAGAATTTTCATAACCATCAATACCATTTCCATCATATACAACAGCCCGCATACAATTTATGTCACAGCGATAATTGCCCACGACAAGTCCCATACGATATTACTATAGTTGTTTCAATTGCATCAATCACGATTTCATTCCATCTTTTGTTACACAGCTTTTACCACATAAACACATTCAGACACACATACACTTGGTTTGTTGCCATTTACTTACACCATTATATCGGGAGACTTAACCAACAACATTCAAGGCATATCAATCACATGAATTCACAAATAGTCCACATAGGTATCACATACCAAATACTCGTACACCAAACAATGTGACTTTACAAAGGTTAAAGTTAGCCATACATACCTCAATTTCGCCCCTTAATGATACTACAATGATCCAATACACTTAAGCAACTTCAATCTACAATACAACATTCAATGGGGCCAATATTAGTAACAAATTCTATAACTTATGCCATTTAGGCATATTATCAAACACCTTGTAGGTATAAATCTTTTCATCTCATAACCATAGTATTAGTTCATCCATCTATCACCATTAACTAACAATTTATTCCACCATCGTTCCTAACCAATTTATAACTTCTAACAACGTATGTATGATCATCCATTCATACCCAACCAACAATTTATATCAAATAATCACCCTTCCAATCTCTACAATAATTATGTATTTTTATTGGGAACTTATGGCTTCCCATCACTACACCAAGAGTTCCAACACTTAATTCATACTCATATTCCCATAATATATCCATATATGTAAGTCTAATGGTAAAATATTACCTCTTGTAGGCCAAATCTTGAAAGACAACTTTTGGGATGTTCTAGAGATTTTGAAGAAATCCTATGAAAGCCAATCAAAACCCTGTTTTAACTAGTGATTGAGAGGTGAAATCACCGTGAAAACACACTTAAAAACTCACCTTAGGTGTGTGATTGGATACCTTTGTCGGATTGGGGATGGAGAGGATGCCCTAGGCTTGAGAAATGACTTAAATCCTCTCATTTCACGTCCTTAGGTGTATTTAGAGGTCTGCTACCACCGCGCCCGCGCTAAGGAGGCAGAATACTTCCCAATATGCGCAGCCGCGCTAAGGCCGCGCTTCGACACCTGCCCAGTAAAATGGTCTTCACTTTCTATATGCACCTCCAAATGACGAACGGTTTGATGCGTTGGAAACTAGACTCAAAGAGCTTTAATTTGATATGTTGTGCATCCCACAACTCCTTATATACACGTAGATATGCGCGTCCAAAGTGAGGTCTTGTGCGTATTCATTTGAAATCTTAGCCTATTATGAAATTTTCCAACTTGGCTTAGACTTAGGCTTCCCTTTGGACCTCACATCACTTATTACATGACTCATACACTTATTCACCACATCCAATCCATTTTCATCATATATAAAGCACATAAAATATTACAATTAGTCTACCTGGCACCCCGAAATCCTATATCGCCTAGTAAAATTTTTCGGGGCCTTACAACGGGCCTGTTCTCATCGGCCCCAGTAAAACCGCTCCCAAAGTGAATATGGTCGTTCGATACCTCGCTTGAGTTATGCTGCCCCTGGCTTCGAACATCCCTTGAAGTATCTTCGACGGGAGATGAAGACGACGGCAAAATATCCCTGTACCTCGAAGTACCTTCGACGGGAGAAGAAGATGGCGGCAAAACATCTTTGTCCCTCGAAGTACCTTCGATGGAAAAAGAAGACAACGGTAAAGGAGGAACCATTTCTCTTTGGACATAAGCCTCGGGTGCTGCGAGCTCAGCTGATGCATCTTCTCTGAGCCTTCGAGCGGGACTTGCCTCGCTATAAGCACAATCGCCCTACGAGGGTTCCTTTCATTTTTTATTATTCCTCGGCCCCGAATCCGATCGTCCTTCCTCCTCTATGAAGGGGCAGAGATCTCGCCACTTACGCTCATCGTAAGTCGGCAAGCTGCCAGTTTCTTAGATCAATACGCCAGGTCGGGAACATCTTGTAGTATCCACGGGATGGCTGCAAAATGAAAGAAAGAGAAAGCATCTTTGTAGAGTCTACCTTCACCATGGGCAATAACAATAAGAACACAAATGTACCACTTACGTGTGAAATTCCATTCCTCATGAAATGGAAGGAACTCTGCAGGGTAATATCGACACTCCGCACTCGGACGAAGTGACTCATCCACCCTCGATCCCCATCTTCTTCATTACTGGCAACAAAGGGCCGAGTGGATCGATGACGCAGAGTAATCAAACACCGATGACACAACGACCGTTACAGTATAAGATGATGACTAAGGGTAAAACCGAGCCCGGCTTTATCTACCTGTGCAAGGGTAACCCAACATCTCCCCATCCGTAGTCTTTTCTAACTACCTCGAGGTACTCCTCCCCTATAAAGGAAATGAACCTCGACGCATACTCCCAATGGCCCTGAATATTGGGAGGTTTTTCTGACGAAAGATCCCTCCTTGAGACAAAATGTCTCGGGCTTGGCTCACCAGACGCGGGCGGTGTACCACCGACCGAGCGGGAACCAGAAGCAGAACTCTCCTCTTCCTGGTTAACGGATTCTGGCGTAACAACCATAACTATGGTGAAACAAGAGAGGGAAAATCAGAACTCAAGCGAAGGCTTCAAATTAAAATGGTGAAAGACTTGATGCGAGAAAGGAGAACTCTATGAAAAGGGATAGCTGCCCAAAATAGCAGAAGCCTCAAAACAGGAGAAAACAAACTTATATATAGAGCGAACGGCAACTGTCCGCCGACTCTAATGGCCAGTTAATTCTAATAAGGGCATTGTCACTTTTACGGAAATGTACCGGTGGGATCACCTCGATCATTTCATGATTGTGTCATACCGTTGACATTGTCGTACAACGATCAATGGGTCAAAGATTCTCGTATAAATCCAGCCTCGAGATGGTGCCCAATCTCGATGGTCTCTATTACTGTATCTATAGGCTCTAAAGAGCCATAAAGATCAATCTAAGCCTCGAGGTGGTGCCCGGCCTTGGGGATCTCCGTCAAAGCGAATGTAAGCTCAAAGGAGCTGTAGACACCAATTTAGCCTTGATATGGTGCCCGATCTCGAGGACCTTTGGTATTACAGAACGGACTCTAAATGGGGGGTTAACCTGGCCCCGAGATGGTGCCTGATCTCGAGGATCCCCATTGCTATACCTATGAGCTCTAAGGAGCTATCCATATAAACCTATTCCTTGAGATGGTACCCAATCTGAAGGACCTTTGCTATTACAAGCGCGGGTCATTCACTCGGTTCCTTGGCCCTAGGGTTACCTGAGCCCAGGCCGGTTCTCTTTCAAGAATTATTAATAAAGACTCATGGGTATTTTCACCTTCAGATCGATTTAAACGCTCTCTCAGCTACTTTAGCCCAGGGTCAATCCGAGTCCGAGCATATCCTCACCCGGTGTCTATCTATGACGCCTTAGAGTTGTCTTTATTTTTCAAAGCAAGTTTTTGAGGTCGCCCAAGTTCAGTTCAACTCTCACTCAGGGACTATTTTGAAAAGGTCCGAGGGCTGTCTTTATTTTCAGGTGGTCAAGCTACTCCGTCCCTCGAGGACTACTAACGGGGCCTAAGGGGGCTAAGTTTTGTTCAAAAAATTCGAGGCCTCACTCTTCCTCAATTAAAAGTAAAGGCAAAGGGTTTCAAGGAATATCATATAAACCAATCAAGAACCAAGGAAAATCCTATGCCCAGGCCCGATATTCAGACCGATCGGTAAAGTCACATGCTCATATTCTTTACAAACGCAGGCAAAGGGAAATCCAGCACAAATTAAAGATTGTTGAAGAATGACTGGATGAAGCAATGTTTCGAGTAACCTTCTATTTATAGAAAGGCAGTAACGTAATCGACGGTGCAATCAATGCCTTTGGGAAACGTCTTGAGAGGCGCATAAAAACTTTTTGGGAAACGGATCGGTGACGATATTATCACTTTTTGGGAAAATAAACCGGCAGAATAATGAATGCATCTAAGAAGATGAACTGATGGGATGTCTTAGTCATCACAAAAGCTTACGTTATAAGCTTGACATAATCGTGATAATCTCAAAGAGATCAATGTCAAAGTCGTTTCTTATCATTTCACTCAAAGAAATATGGGGACTATCTATATACGGTGAAAACCGGAGTATCCGATTTTATGGTCATCACAGTGCCTCATAACCACGTCTTCGAAGGCTTGCAGCACGGCCCGAGGTTCAACCCCGAAGGGTTCCCACCCATTGAATTCAGGGAAGTGCAGATTGATGGTAATCATGGATAAACGGGATGTTCCCTAGGCACGTGGTCCAAACTGACAACACCTGCAAGAATAGTACCAGACCGCTAGGTAGCTGTACCAGCTACATTTATTTGTAATAAATGCATACGTACTATGATGGGATTCCCTCCTCCTGTATAAAGGGGACCTTTGCTATTTTTTAGAATACACAAGATATTTCATTCAATACAAGAACATTGTTTCTGTTCTCTAACTCAAACATACTCTATATTTTGCTCTATTTCTTACATTTATTGCTTTATTTACATTTACTATATCTCATTAATCGTTCTTCATTTATTGCTCATTATTTGCCATAAAGAGCAGCAATAACAACCCTAATAGCTATTAATCCTTCATCGACTGACCCTTTACGAGCATTTGACTAGATATCGAGGCCCCGCATGTGCTAGCTCGAGGCCCCGATTCTCAACCGTTTGGTTTGCTTTCTAAAGCTGTCTTCAATTTCTTATTTTATTTTCTAACCTCGTCACTTAGCATCTACTTCTTAACAACTAGCATAAAAATATATCACATATTTTTAGAACCACAAAATCAAATCTAATTGTTATTACCATTTTCAAGGTAAACATCTCATAAATTGATTGCTTCAGTTTCATTCAAATTAGGCTTTGGTTTTTCTTCAAAGTGTTTTAGCTCTTTACTAATTTCCTCAAATGCGACTTCTTCATCATATTTTGTTTCATCATCATACGCTACTTCTTGGATTATTATTTTAGAATTAGATTGGCTTTTAAGACTTGGCTGAAAATTCCTCATGCATGTCATGTCATTGCAACCAGCATTAAAAGAACTGTCCAAAAGATAAACAAAATGAAATAATATTAGGAGTAATGGAAAATGGAAAATTGCATTTCATTGAAAATAAAAGGATAGAAGGGTTTGAACATCAAAACAAGCAAAAAATAAAAATTTGGATTACAACCGTGGAATAACCCAGATAAATAAAAATAAAGCAAACTACCAAAACTCCTTCCTGGTGGGGAGATGAGTAGCTTACTAATTGCTAAGCTTCACATTTGGCACAACGAGCTGTACATCTTCTTTACTACAACCTTCACCAATTTCTACCATATTAACCTCATCAAACAGACTCTCGAACCTCTTGATCAGCTCTTCATCAACATCGACCATGGGTTTTTGCAGTGTTGATATTAGAGGTTTTTCGGCCCCTGGTTTGACAAAAGACATAGAGATGTGTGGGACAGGCTTGGGGAGTGACCATACCTTCTGTTTCAGATTTTAACCCTTTTCATGTCCTTCTATGTGGGCATGAATCCCAAACCAAATGTATCAAGATTTCCACGAAAGCGCACTGGATGCACAATACCCTACAGAGATGAGCCCAGACCCTTACCCGCCACAAAACCATTCTTCCATATTTTATTTGATACCATGGTAGACGCGGAGGATAACTTAAGACCTGAAATGCATTTTCCTTCAGGAATCTTCTCAACATACACTGTTTCGAAAGTTTGATAGACCCAAGGTCCCTTATCATCTCCAGCCTCAATAAACAGAACAATTGTGTCATTACAAGTTGATAAGTCCTCATCACCGTGCACAAATATTTCCTGCATGTCCCATTCGAACTTCACCATTTGATACAGAGATGATGGGACTACCTTAGTAGCATGTATCCAGGGCATGACCAACAACAGATTGTAGGAGACAGCCATATCTAACACTTGAATTTCCATAGTGAACTCAACTGGCCCTATCGACAAGTCGAGCATTATATCACCAACAGATTCTTTACCTCCCCCATCAAAGCCTCAAACACGTACACTGTTCATATGGATTCTTCCGGTGCCGATCTTCAACTTTTGCATAGAAGACAGAGGGCAACTATTTGCACTAGATTCGTTGTCCACCAGAACCCTTGAAACAACAGAATCTTCGTACTTCACCATGAGATAAAGAGCTCAGTTGTGTTTCGTACCCTCCATATGAAGTTCATCATCTGAGAAAGTCATCTTGTTTACTTCAAAGATCTTCTTAGCTATCTATTCCAAAAGATTCACTGTGATCTTATCAGGAACATGTGCCTCATTCAAAATCTTCATCAGGGCCCTGCGATGTTCATCTAAATGTATCAAAAAAGACAAAAGAGAGATTTGAGCCGATGTTTTCCTTAACTTCTAGTCTTACACTTTCATCTTTTTCAGGAACTCTTCAGCCTCTTCTTCGGTTACCGATTTCTTTACTAGCATTTGGCTATCCTTGAATGGATTGGCTATCCTTAATTTTTCTAGGGTGAAACATCTCCCAAAACGAGTCAATCCTCCAGTTTTATTAACTTCTTCCTCTATTTCTTTTCCTTTGTATGTCATTGTTGATACCCAATTTTTTCCTAGATATTTTTATACTCAAAATACTTTCAAAATAACATATATATGCATATATGAGCATGACCATGTTTTGGTACTTTTTCCAAAATTTAACTGATTTTTAAACCAATTTATTGCCTATTGTAATACCACAAAATCCAATAATTATTCCCCAAATTATCATTTTGGTGAATAGCTTATTTCATTCTCATATTTACCCCAAAATATAATTAAGGCGATTTTTGTACATTTTTACAAATTTATTTGGTATTTTTAAAGCTAAATTGTGTGTAATTGCAATTATAGTCTATTTTACGGTTAATAGCATTTTATAACTACAAAAAAAATTTCCAGTATTTTTAAATTAATATTTATATAGTATTTGTTAGCCCAGTATTTTTAATTTGCTTTTGAAATCATTATTATTATTTTTTATAAAATAAAAAGGGCAAAATTGGCTATTTAACACTTAGCCTATTCCTATTCCAATAACAGCCCTTCCCCCCTTTCAATTGTAGCCTTAATCTGGCCCAATTCCGCCCCAAATTAAACGACCAATTCCTAAAATACCCAACCCATGACCCGTTCTCAAACCCGCCCGGTTTTCTTCTAAAATCCAAACCGTTGATCATTTTGATCAACGACTGATATCCTTCCTTTCCTTTTTTAATCACCTAACCCCTCTAACCCTACCTCATTTGCATAGAGACACCGCCTCCAACTCCCTTCGTCTCCCTCAAACCCTCTCTATCCTCTCCGAAACCCTAATGACCTCCCACCTTATCTCACCTCGTTTCCACCGGAATCTATGGCATCTCCTGCCATAGATGGCATGTACTCACCCTCTCTCACCCCTAAGCCTAAGCTACTCGAAGTTTGGAAGCTTGACCTTGATGGTCCTCTCTCATATTTGTCTAAGATCTATAGATCTAGGGTTCTCCGGCCACGCTCCGACATGTTCAAGCACTGGAAGCTTGATTCCTGACCGTTTCGACTCAGGATCTCATCTTGTTCTTCCAAGCCTTTCTCGTTTCTAGGGTTTCTCTGAAACCCTAAGCCATTCGAGGTTCTTTCACCATTATTTGTTTAGATCTGTACTATGTCTATGTTTTTCTTGACATTTTGAGTGCTTTCCCCAAAAGTTTTTTGTCAACATCGTTTCACTCCGATTTTTAGGGTTTCCGCAAGGATTTTTGAAAAATCTTTATGATCCTTTTCTTCTTTGCTTTATGTGTGTTTGTTTATACCTTGCTCGTATGATTTCCTTTATTTTTATGCATATATGGTCTTTTACCCTTTACTTTTCTCCTGTTAATTTCTGCTATGTTTTCATTACTCTTCTGGTATATGTGCCTACCGTTCAAGTTATTTTTGACTATGCTCATGCTCCTACATGCTTCATCTGCAAGTGCTTAAGTTTGCACTGTCTCTTTCTTTCTGAACTCGTTTATGTTCTGAGTTTCTCGTATATGTTCTTCGTGATTTTTTCTTTCCTTTGTTGTTCAAGCATGCTGTCATGACTGTTTTGTTGAGGCTCTGAAAAACAAACAACCTGCTTTCCCACTTCATGTCTGATTCAATTTTGAAACACTAGGGTTTTGGGGTTTCCTTTGACGATGTGGATTTTTGTGTTCGAGTTAAGGCTCCACTTGGGAACCCTGAACTCTCAGACTCACTAGGAGTCTGCAAATTGAACATGTATCTCTTTGCTTATGATTCTGAACTTCTCCTCGATTGAACTCTGTTCTAAATAATTTGACTTTCTCTTCATGATTCACATGATTGTGAGTTTTATATATAAGAACTCTTCTTTCAGAAAGGTTTTGACAGCTACTTGATTGATTTTGGACTCCTTTGATGGGGTCTCGACTGATTGCCACTGATTTTCTTTGTTTGAGCCCTCCTCTACCTATTCCTGACTGGGTCCATTCGAATTAAACCTGTTTACTTTGATTTTTATTAGTTGTCTGATTGATTCCCTTTCCTTTTCTCTACAAATCAAGTACCGTTGAATTCTTTCCTTAAATAAACCTTATGTATTTTCCCCTCTTATGCTGCTGTGAAAGATTTTACTGAAATTCCCTTTCCTTAATTGCATTCTCCCGTTTGAAATTAAATCCCTTGACTGAAGGGAGAATATTTGTGATTGATTTTTTAAAAGGTTTTCTTACCTTTCTTACTTGTTTCTCTACACTATAAAAGGGGATTCCCTTCTACACTTTCAAAAACACGATCAATTCTGATCACTTTCACTTAATACTCTCAAATACACTTAGAATTTTCACAAACACTCGAGTTCTCTGAACTCACAAGCATAAAGTGTTTTTCTCTGATTGTGGCTTTGCTTGAAGACTTCTGCTTTCTTTTGCTTGTCTCTTTCTGAAACTGGTATGTCCTAGTTTTAATTCCAGCATCAACTCTAATGTGTTTACTTACCAATTCTCCCGTCCATGCTTACTTTACTGCCTGTAGAATTTAACCTTTGTGTAATGTGCTTATATCTTGCTTATGTCTTGCAATGAATCCCATTCCCCATGTCCCCCTATGTGTTTGAGCTATAGTTTAGAAAACATGGCAATATACAAAGTTATTGTCCATGGATGTAAACTGGACCCTTTGGTTCCTAAGCTCTTTCAGTTTCCCATCCCTATTCCCTTATGTGTGTTCGAGTTAAGGTTTGGCCTGGCAGCATCCCAATTGCTGTCCAGAGTTGAACCTGACCTTCAGTAGGTCCTAACTCTCCAATGTTTGGCTAGTGGGCTGGTCAGGGGTGTGCCAGCATTTTATGTTGCTGGGCATGACCACCAGCTTGCCTTGGCATCCCTTATATCCCTCTACCGCACTTACACTTGTTCCTAGACTCTAACTTCTGCCCCCCTCCAATAAGCCTTGCCTTGGGACCTTGAGCTCCCTCTGAACTTGGACACTGGAGGGCTGGCCCTTCCACACTGCACTTTCATTCAGTTCTGATATCTGGGTGTGAGCATTGCCTGGAGTTCTTGAAATTCCTTGGAACTTTGACACATCCCAGATAAGAGAAAGGCTTTGGAACCTGATCCTGGCAGTTGGCTCATATCATATTGTTAGACCGTTGGTAGTAAGTCGCTTCGTAGTGTCACGCTTAACGTAAGTTTAGGTTTAGTTAGTTTAAGTTTTAATTTTTTACCTTACCGTTTTAGGTTTTTAGTTACTTACTCTTTCGGTTTCGGTTC